>NW_013617483.1:6036-35886 GCF_000695525.1 Brassica oleracea var. oleracea | reverse complement strand
GTACAGCCCGCCTGGTGCATGAATGTCTCTAGCCCGCTCAGAAATGCGTTCGTCACCCTCCCGTCGGAATCTTTGTGCAAATACATCCAACTCCGTAACTCGTAAATACTACCGCCACCGGCCATTTTTTTCTTAGATTTTTTTTTGAAATCTTTTTTTTCTGATTTTTTCGGATTTTTTTTTCCGTTTGTGTGTTGTGAGGAAGAGAGTTGCGAGAAATGACATATATATAGAGAAATTTTCCAGTTGGGTAGTTGAAATATAACAACGATTTTACAAGGAATATTTTACATGGATTTTACATTGTTTTAACATAATATTTACAACGACTTTACGACGAAATTAGGTAATAAAGCGCATTGAATACACGTTTTCACCTAAATATAACGGTAACATGTTTCGTTGTAATGTCGATGTAATGATTACGACGTATTTCTCATTCTACGTACATTTGTCGTAAACTTACATGGATTTTACGACGAAAACTGTTCGTCGTAAATTTACATGGCGTTTACGACGAAAGTTGGATTCCTCGTAACTTCGTTGTAAACACCATGTAAATTTACGACGAAATATTTTCGTCGTAAATCTTCGTTGTTATGGGCACGTTTTGTTGTAGTGTTAATTTAAGTGAAATACTAGTTATTATAATTCTTACATCTATTTAAATTCTCTTCTACAAACTGAAAATATGAATATGTAGAAAATCAAAAATTTAAAGTTTTAAAAACTATTGTTCATGTTCGGGAAATAAAACTATTGGCTTTAGCTAAGTGCTTTTCGAACTATACTTGATTTCCAAATTTATATCTAATTATATTTTTTTTTTGTCACTGATATCTAATGATAAATATTATAACTTCACATTAAGTACATTGTTGTAGCCTTATAGGTCATACTTGAAATTTCGAAAAAGATGAATAAATCATGCGGAAGTGTTACAACTATCTGATGATGTTAACATACAATGCTCTTTTTATGTTTGGAAAATTGTTTATGTTGTGGATAGATATATCGTATGATGAAAAGTGAGAATTATGTATAAAAAAAAACAAAACAAGTTGTTTATGATACTTTAACAAAAAGGAGTAAAAACAATGATCACCTATTGGTTTGGGTAAACTCTATTAGAAAGAACTCACAAGCTTGTATGCCTACTAGTAATGATTCAATAAACAATCGGTTTTTAGCAGCGAGTATATTCAAATTTTGCTGAAGCAATCAACTAATCCCCAAAAGATGTATGATATTATTTAGGAAATGCTATATTAATATACCAATTTAAATTTAAATATAAACTTGATTCATTGGTTAATTTTGTTTCCATAAAATTTTTAAATGGCACCATTTAACACTAGTAATTTAACGAAAATAAACATTTTATAGAAATTAATAATATTTAAGAAATATTCAAATAAACAAATAAAATGTTGAAAATTCAAAACAACATTTTCCACTTTATAACGTGGGAGTTTTGACATTTTCCTCTTTGTTTCTCTCATATTTTCTCTCTAATCTTTTCTTCTTCAAGCTACAAAACAATTCTCAAAGTCAAACAACTAACATTGAAATCTGGAACTAAGAATATGATTAACCTCAGTCTCTTAACTGACGTTCTTAGCTTCGGCTAAGAGACGGTTTTTCACTTTTCTTAGATTTTAACTAAGAAAAGCTTTGGACCGTCTCTTAAATAAGAGATATAAGAGTCGTCTCTTAGCCGAAAAGTGTAAAAAAGAAGAAGTCAAATCATGAGTTAAGATCCTGGCTAAGAGACCGGGGTTAATCATGCTCTAACGTCTTCACCATTTGTCATTCTCATGCACAGTACATATTTCACCACGTTTAAACTAGCATCCGCATGCATGTTATGTTTTGTATTGTATTTTTCTTGATAGAGAATATTCTTATCTCGTATCTATATTCATAGCTTGAAGCCTTGAACTGAATGAAAACCAAACCATATAGATATATATATACCCCTTATTTTAAGATTATGTTACTTAAATCCTGAATGAAAGCCAAACCATATAGACAGAGGCAGACACACGTTGAGCGAGCAAAAAAAAAAAAAAATAGTGGTTAGCTGACACATGTTAAGTTTTAGGTTTTTGTTATATTGGATCGATGATTTCGTAGGTCATTCGGTTAACAATATCCTTATCTGACTCATCTAACATGGGTTGGATTCCATGTTATGTTTTTTTTTTTTGACAAATGACTTTCAAATTTAAAAACATAAATGTTTACAAGATAATGCACTATTGCCTTATAGATAGAAAAATCTTGCATAAATAAACTTCATGATAGATAGCATCTCTAACCTATAGAACTATTATGGTAGAAATGAGTTGAACCAACAAGGGACAAAGAGATAGAACTAGTGAGTAGATCCACAACCACGTCGGCCATGTTTTCCTCTCCCACGTACTATATTCCATTCCAAATCTTGGTACTTGATAGGAGGTTTTGTCTCCTTTCCACCTCTTGTCAAACCGAGAGAACTAGTTGGTTCAATGTCTGTTTCATCCACTTTACCTAGCACAGTGAAACAAGAAGGATTCCCGAATGCACTACCTTGAGGTGTTGTGGTTGAAGGATCAGCAACTGAAGTTTTGTGGACTTCATTGATAATAACATTTGATGGAAAAGAATCCATAATAGGTGTTGTAGTAGGATTAGATTGAGAATCTACTAGTGAGGATGAAGTCTTGAACAAGTTTGGCAAAGCAGTTTGATTTTCCTCTTGAATCTGTGAAGAAGAGGAGATAGTTGTGTTCTCTGCAACCTGTGTATCTTGACAGGCCATAGAGGCATCAGAAGTGACATATAAAGTTTATGGTTCAGTTTCCAAATCAGTATGCAAGCGTGTGTTGATCGCTTCCATTTCAGAAGTATCATGAAGAACATCCAAATCATTGGAGAGGTTCTGAACATTTAGAGCTTCAGAAGGTAAAGTAGCAGTGAGAGGACCTACTTGAGCTGAGATGTCCTTTTGTTGGAAAGCATTGTCTTGTTGTTGCAGGATGATATCAATATCCACAACAGGTACATCAGCATTAACACCAGCTGAGCTCGCCAACACACCTGAATTCTCTGGAGGTTTAGAAGACAGAAGACATCTCTTTGCTTTATGCCCTAAACTACCACATCTCTCACATGTAGTAGGAATCCCAGTGTAGACAACCTTTAAAAAAATATTCCCCTGCTTATCATCAAGAGCTATTAGCTTAGGAAAGTCTCTATCTAGTTCAATCTCAACTAGTACCTTAGCTTCACCCATATTAGTAGGATCCAGACGAGGTTTGTGAGTTAAAATAGGCTCTCCGAGGCCTGATGCAATATGACTTATTCTTAATCTGGAGTAAAACAATCATGAATATTTTCCAGATTAACCCATAGCGGAAGTGTTGATACTTCTGGAATTTTGAAAGAGCCCTCTGGAATCCACGACATGACAAAGAGCATGCAAGCAATCATCAATGCGCCAAACTCCTCTTTGAATAACCCGATGACGTGTAGACTGATGAGGGATATGAAACATATAAGATGAATCATCAAGCTTCTTGCAAGAGATCTTACAACTCCTACCCCAAATCCTATTAACTACGGCATGGACAAGTCCACCCAGAGGCAAAGAACACCTTATGGAATTTGCCAATAACATATTCATCCTTGTTCTCAGGTCCAAGTTTAAGAACTTTAGAAGGAATAGATAGCTCTGGTGTACCATCAAGTCTGTAGGTAGGAGTAGCAGCCCGGAAGAGGATACGCGACTGTGGACTCAATCTCGCAGCGCACGGAAATCGGAGTGTACCATCAGCTTTTAGTTATGGAGGTGGTAATTTCTCAATCGGAAGCTGTAAAGAGCGAGTTGGGTGCTTGCTTTTCGGTTGCTTGTTCAAGATCTTGTCATTAAGAGAAGGCCAAAGAGCAGCAAGCTGGTTTCCCACAATCGCAGGATCGTATTCTCTTGGTGTACTTGGGTCAGGAGGAGTAGCATGAGGCTTGAAAAATAGTGGTTTAGCCCATGAGCCTAAGAATGGCACAAACTGAGAGGAGGATACGTCTTGGGTAGGATTCAAAGGAGCAGTTACTGATGGACGAACTTTTGTGTTGTTTGCTTGAAGTATTGGATGATAAAGCACTTGAGTAGACGTAGAAGAAATTTTTTCTATCGCAATAGATTTATTCAGAAATTTTCAATGACATTAAAATTGAGTTTAGATTGAGTTTATACAAATTTTCTATAATTTTTATTTTCTATAAGTATATAAGTTTGTAAATTGAGTTTACAATAATTGATTATGAACAAAATTGAGCTAATTGTTAAAAAGAATAATAATGGGTGGTCTTGGGTTATATCCAATGGGTATGGGCTAACTTGGGTGTGAGTGTTTTTGGGTATGGGTATTAAATGGGTGTGGGTGTTTTTGGGTATGGGTGTTAAATGGCCCAACTGTACACACCCATTTGGGTGTGGGCCGCCCAACTTGACATCCCTAGGCACAAAGGGACTCTCCATTACAATCGGACGAGAGGAAGCGTCATGTGTAGCAGGAGAAGCTGACAGAGAATCAGTAGCAAGAGATCCAGCATGATTAACAGCACTGACTTCAGCAATGCTTTCCACGGGAACCAGAGATTCAGACTCATTAAGAGATTCAGAGGCTTGAGAACGGTCAAGGTGGAGCATCAGAGATGGAGCATATGGAGTCAAAGCCTCAGGAGTCTTGGCCACTGGAGAAACCATGATTAATCTCGCTGACTCGGAAGTGAAAGCTGCAGAGTCACGTCTTTCGACGAAGACAACACATCGTCTTCCATCGAAAGAAGAGGAGCTGGATCGGAGGAGGGAGGAGAGGAGGAGACCACGATGGTAGCTGGGACTCACCGGATAGAACGATGACGGCAAAATCGGCGAAGAACGCTGGTTCGGATTAGGGTTGTCGCTTTTTTGCTCGCCAAATCAGGGGCACGTAGAGTGCGTGGTTTTTAAAAAAAAATTCTGTTTGCCGATATTAATTCCATGTTATGTTGCTTTTATACTGATTTTTTCTAAAAATTATTTTAGTTTTGGGCCAAAGCCCAATTTATGACATCCCTAATATCTAAATCTAGTCCGCCACTGCATACATATATCTATACATTATTTTAAGATTAGCTAGGTTACTTAAATCTTTCTATTGCTAATCAAGGAAAAACTTTCAAGTGATTAAGAAAAAAACTTTCACTAAACAGTAGCGTTGCGACCTGAAGAGGGTAATCATGGGAAGTTGTTACACTAATGAGTGAAATGTTGTTCTAACGTTTATGTCACAGTCGAAGTGCTTGCGAGTTGAGTCCTTCCTCGTTTGTTATGGGTTCCAGTCGGCTGTTTATACTATTTGGAGGGAGAGAAATTCAAGAAAAAAATGAGGGGGTTCATCAGAATCCTGGAAGCCTTTTTTAAAAAAATTGACCGGATGGTTAAGAACAAGATTACAACTCTCAAGCATGATAAGAACTAGAGAGAGCATTCCATCCAACACTAGATTGCATCTATGTAGTCTTTATATTCTTTTTTCCACTGTTTTGAAAAAAATCATAAACAAGGTAGCATATGCTGTAACACCATGTATATTTTCTTTGAATCAAATTTGACATTTCATAAAAAAAAAAACAGTGGCATTGCAACATAAGAAATATTAATTTTCTCAAATATGTTATCCTTTTATATCATATATATAGGCTAATTTTAATGGAGAAGTTTCAACAATGATACATTTTAATTTTTAGACTATATGTAATACCAACCTATAAAATACAAACTCTCTTGAAAGTCTTGTCGGTTTTGCCATTTCGCATCAGCATCGGTCGACGCTATGACAGCGTTGGTCGACGCTCACATCATATCTTGACCACGCTCACATCATATCTTGACTCTCTTTTTTGTACATCTACGAATTCTTTCTTCTTCGAGCTCTATTTTTCTTCACAACCCTCAGAGTGTTCCAAAATGCACCTAGACCTATAAATGACCTAAAACAAGCTCAAATTACATAATAAAGACTCTAAATATGACCTAATATATGACCTAAAAGTAATAAATACTTGGACTATCATCTGCCTTTGTTATATTCAAATACTTTTCTATTATGTTGTGGCAGCTTGATGGAGTTATGTGAGACATGTCAATTCCCTGGGTCTTGCTTGTTGATATTTACTGTTTGTTTTCCTCCTTGATGGAGTTTGTTCCCCTTCCACTTTCATCATCTACTTTAAGTGGTTTTATTTCAGAATTAAATGATTGAAATTAGAGACACTTCAATTATTGAAGTTCTAACCAAAGGTTTATCAAAATGGTGTTCAATCTCCTATGTTGTGTAACTATTTGAAGGATTGTTAATTGTGCACTTGCTGCTATTTCAATCTCAGGAATAATATCACAGAATGTGGTTTTTAATTTTAAGGTTTCATTGCAAAGAGTTCCACTTTGCAGCTTGGTAGTTGAGACTAGAGGATCTCTTCACACTATTAGTTGTTTAAGTGTTTTTTATGCCTCTATCCTTCTTTGTTTTGTTTTGTTTTTTTGTTTGTTAAGGATGATTTTGTTATCATGTTCTTTGAACACTTTCAACACTTTCTCCTTTAGTGGAAAGTAAGAATCTATAAAATTGAAGTTTGTCTAGACAAAAGACCACATGTAATACAAAAAAAAACATATGGTTATGTGCTAAATTTATTTTTTGCTGTTTTACGTTGGTTTACTCTGTTTATATATATATATACGCGATGACATTTCATTAGGTTTCTTGGACAAATGGAAACTAACAAATGTTGTTGTGGGTGGCACTCTGGCAACAATCTTGATTTTAATTTAAAATGTATATATACATAGGGTTTTATTGGCAAAATATTAGTATAAAACGTATGATGTTTATTATCCAGTCAACAATCATTAGAAACAAATATATATAATAGCATTTACAAGTTACAAATACTTGTCAAATGTTTCTTTGCCTAATACTTTCATATGAAACTGTTAGTACAACATTTATATTTAAAATATTTTTTTAAAATAGGCTAATATAATTTATTTATTTTTCTTTAATAATATCAAAAATTATATTTGTATCCAAAAAATAAATATATATTTAAAAAATAAAAAATTAAAGTTAAATCTTTTAAAAGAATAGTATGTCAAATTTAAAATATAATTAAATATGATTTATTATTGTAAATAATTTTAAAATAAATTAATATATATATATATATATATATATTACTTAGAAATAAATAAATTGTATATCATATACTAATTTTGTATGATAGTTTTATATATGAATCATGCACTGCTTTACTAATCAATTTATTAATTACATTTATGAGAATATATTGTTCATGTTTCTATAGCATACTGCTACTATTTTTTCATCAGCTCTATCGGTCAAAGTCATCCATGATGATGTACGAGGGCAGTCAATGTATTAACACTTCTAAATCTAAAATGAAAAAATAATTGCACCATAACAATCCAAATAAATGCTTCCAAATATGTTATAAGAGTATCTCCAACTCCGCTCCATATTTTATTTTAAAATAGAGTGAAAAATGAAGTAATGAACAAAAAAATAAAATATACTCTATTTATAGAATAATAATTTTATATTTTGTTCATTACTCTATTTTCCTCCCCGTTTTAGAGTAAAATATAAGTGGGGTTAGAGATGCACTAATCGCTCATGCAATTTAAAATAGAAAGTATCCACATTGTATACATACCAATCGGTATTTTCAAAATTTGAATCTTATACATATTAGGAGTATAAGTTATTGTTAAAGTCTCTAACATTACGGCTAGTTGGATGCTCGTATTTTGGGATTAGTTTTCTTTTTTTAAATGAATGTTAAATTTATTCTGATAAAAATATTTTTTTTTCTTATAAATAGCGCGACTCTGTTTGAATAGTGTTTCGTATAAAAAACTACTTCCTAGTCAACTCTCATCAGTTTGCAAATCACCAGTGGCGAATGTAGAATTATTTTTTTGTGGGGGCAAATCTTACGTAAACTCAAAAAAATATAGCTAGAAATGTTGTTTACTAAGAGGAAAATAATTAAAATATAAGCATATTTAACTAACTTTGAAAATTTTGTGAGGGAACTTGCCACCTTCTTGAGCAATGTAGGTTCGCCACTGCAAACCACACCCTTAAAGTTTTGGACTAGTTCTTCTTTATGCAATATATTTAGGCCTGGACATAATATCCGTAACCCAAAATCCGAACCAAACCCGATCCGTATATGTCCGAAATGTAAAAAATATCCGAATGGGTCTTGTAAGGTGGTACAAAACATATCCGAACCCGAAGTGTTATTAACCGAACCCGTACGGATAACCCGAAAATCCGAAAAAACCAAAAATCCAAAAAAATATCCGTAGAGACCGATCCGAATGTCCAAAATAATATACAATATAATTATATGAAACATGAATATATACTTCAAATATTCAATTTCATATTTATTTTGATATGTTATCTAACAATAAGTATTTATAATTTAAATAACTACCTTAAATACTTAGTTATATATAAATAAATATATATTTCTTATGTTTTACTTTTAAATTTTAGATTTTATTTCGGGTATATCCGAACCGATCCGATATAACCCGAATCCGAATGATATATGATTACTTTATTGGTTCTATGATGTGATACAAAACCGATCCGAACCCGATGTATTATATCCGAACCAACCCGTACTTGCAAATTTACTAGAATGAGACCTAGGAGGTGTTATAAAAAAGAAGCGAAATCCAAAAAATACAACCCGAATGCCAACGGATACCCGAACGCCCAGGTTTAAATATATTTATGCACAAATACAAACATAGATTGGTTAACAAAAGGAAAGACGTTTTGTTTTTGAGAAAAGGAATTCTTCGGAAAGTACCTTTTTCTCGTTTCCCCTTTTAGAATAATTACAGGGAATAGGGAAGATCGTTTTGAAGAAGGTTTGCTGACACTTGTTAATTTATCTCCAAATACATCAAAAATATTAAATGTTGACCAGGTTACCGGTTGGGCTCGTTCATCAATATTAAAAGGATGGGAGTGTCCGTTTTTCTTTGGCAATATACTAGTAGCAATGTTTTGAGATCCGATCCGGACACTGAACCAGAGTGCTTTCTGAGTCACCATGTCACCGGTTAGACCGCGGACGAACCATGGGTCAATAAATTCATTTAAAATTAATATATAATTATATATAACTATTAAAAATAAATATTTAAGAGTTTAATATGCATGATACTCTCAAAATTTAATTAAAAAAAAAACTAAAACATCAAAATTGTAATAGATTGTCAATAATAAAAATAAACTAATACCAAATAACATCAACTATTTTAAGTTTTCTTTATCATAGTGCACTTCATTTTCTTCGGGTGGCATAGTAAAATCTTCATAAAATTCTAAAAATCACAAACAAAATAGTTAGTCAATTTATACACCATAAATATAAAAATCAAAAGTTCAATCAAAATTATAAAATACCGTTGAGATTTTCTTGGTTTGTGTCTTCATCATCTTTGGGATATTCGTCAGCAAGAGCATTCTCTAATTCATTATAATCAAGTTCGTCAGGTTCTTCTTCTTCAACAATCCAGAACTCCGTTTTGTGGATGGATTCATAATCCACAGGATCATATGATCTTTTCCTTTTTGACCTGTATGTTTTAAACAACACATGAGCTACTTCAATGAAACAAAGACACATGGGTTTCAAGTTGCGTATACTGGAAACAAATAAACTTAATCAACCAACAACTTACAAGATATTAAATATACGAAGAGAAGTCCTTTCAAGAGATTATGCATATAATTTAGCCTTAAACAGCTTACACCAAACAATAATAACATTACTTTTTCCTAATGACCAGGTTTGTATATAAAAATAACTTATTTACCTTTCTTGCAAACGTAAATTGTAGTGGACGTATACGAGATCATTTAGTCGTTGATGCTCAAGTCTATTTCTTTTCTTGGTGTGGATCCTCTCAAATACGGACCAATTACGCAACCAGATGAAGAAGCAATTTGACTAAGAATCCGTATTGCTAACTTTTGCAAAGTTGGAGCATCATATCCAAAATACCTCCACCATTCATCTAAACAATCATAATATACATTATAATACTCTAAAATAACAATGCAAGTCAAATTCTTATGTACAAAAGTTACCTGCCTGAGAGGTTTTGCTGTAAGCTTCCCTCACGTTCTCTATACACCCTAAGCACTTGAACAAGCTTTGTTTTACTACTCTCCTTTTTCTTTTCAAATACGCGCATCAACCCACTCAAAATCTCAGGCTTATCACAAAATGAATCTTGATCATATATGAAACTTGGATTCAAATAGTGTGCTGTAGCATGAAGATCGCGGCGCAACATACGATCCCATCTTTTATCAATGATGTTTGTATAAGGCTCGTAGAGAGGCTTCTTATCGAACATCTTCTTAATACCTAATCTTGTTCGATACATCCCTTCATACACATAGGGCAGCGAGGGCTTTTCATCAGGATCACATATACGTAATAAACGAATGATAGGAGTCATAATCTTGACAATTACCAAACAGTTATTCCACGCTCTCTCATCCAAGACAATCGACTTCATTTCCCTAGTTTTAGAAGATTTTAAAAGCTTCTTAAACTCTGGATCTGTACTTGTAACCAAAACTTGTAGATCCTCTTTGTGCTGATAAAGACTTTGTAGAGCAATGAAACTTGTAGCAAAACGAGTTTCTCCAGGACGGATGATCTCTCTCCAGCCAGATCTTTTCCTTAAGAAACTTAAAGGCCACTGATGGTTGTAAACAAAAATGGTGACCTTAGACATGCGCTTCACCAAATCAAGAACCATTGGTAGTTTTCCCACATCTTCCAAAATCAGATTGATGCAATGAGCCGCACATGGAGACCAAGCAATGGTGGGAAACTTTTCAGAAAGAAGTCTTCCTGCAGCTTTGTAGTTTGGCGCACTATCAGTCACTAGATGAACCACATTCTCTGGACCGATTATACCAACAACTTCAGCAAACAAGTTGCATAGATTCTCAGCACTTGCATAGATATCAGAAATATAAACTGACTTGAGGAATGTAATTCCTTTAGGACAATAAACCATAAAATTAACTAGTGGTCTGTGTCTAGTGTCTTTCCATCCATCTCCCATAAGACTACAACCAGTAGTAGCCCAAGTACTTCTAAACTTATCAACGATCAAAGAAACTTGCACTTTCGCATCGCGTAATAATCCAACAAGCAAAGCATGATATGAAGGGCCTACATATCCATGACCCATAGCTCCTACCTTACTCATCATAGGCTGGAAAAATGGAGAATTCACAACATTCATCGGAATACAAGCGTCATAGAACCACAAAGCAACTGACATGTCCACATCATGAATTCTCTCTCTACTTTGCATGCATGCCTTTATCGTAGGTTGAGAGGGATCATGCACACCTCTTTTGAAATATGTGTGTAAGTCAATACCTTGCTTTTTCTTCTGACTTGGACCACTATCAACTATGATATCATCAGCATCCACATCTTGAACTTCGGGACCTTCTAAGTTAGAATCATCTAACTGAATATTTTTTCTCTTCTTGCTCTCAATTTCTTTCAGTGTTTGCATAAACTTAAATCGCACATCTCCCGAAACCTTCATACATGCATCAGTATCCCCTTTCATACCAGCAAGATGATGTTTCATCCTATTAATACCACCTCCTAGTATTTTTTGTGACAAAATCCACATTCTAAAACCAGTTTTACTATTGAATCTTTTGACTGAATCACACATAGGACCATGGAATATCTTTTTTTCCTCGGAACAGCTATTTCTTCGTAGTTTTCCTCAGGGTCAGTCTCCATTGCCTGTAAAAATCATACACACAGTTTTTTAAAAATCATGGATAGGACAAAGGAAATATATAGTGTTGTACAAAACAAACAGAACATGACACATCATTGTAATTAAACAAAACAATAGTCACAGCAAAAAAAGTCACGCAGAATATGATTCATGTCATCTGGTATTTGCATAAACAACTAGAATAAAATTACCGACTTTGATATATACAAAACATATAATGATGAACAAATAAAAACTATAAACCTAGTCGGGGGATACAAAGTATGTGAGACAGCCGCAAGAAAGACGATACTAAGAAATTGATAAGTGAAAAACTGAAAACTTAATCTTTGTATTTGGAATATCCAACCGATTTTAATATCAAATTTTTTTAAAAAAAAACTAAAATGGTAAATAAAATTTATCCACGGGTTCAACTGGTGCCCGGGTTCCGGGTTTTAACGATTTTTTGCGGGTTTTATCGGGTTTTTAAATAGTGGATATTTCTTAAAACCCAAACCGGAATACATGCTGGGTCAACGGGTTTACCAGTCCGACCGCAGGTTTGGGTTGGGCGTCTAGTAGTAATTAGGGCTGGGCATAAAATCCGTAATCCGAAATTCGAACCAAATCTGAACCGAAAAATCCGATCTGTACCCGATCCGAAAGGTAAAAAATACCTGAATAGATTTTGTAGGGTGTTACAAAATAAATCCGAACCCGAAGTGTTATTAACCGAACCTGGACGGATAACTCGGTAACTCGAAAACCCAAAAAAATATCCGAAAAACCCGATCCGAATGTCCAAATTAATAATATAAATATTTGAAACATAAATATGTACTTCAAATATTCAATTTCATATTTATTTGGATATGATATCTAATAATAAGTATTTAAAATTTAAATAAATACCTTAAATACTCCACTATATACAAAGAAGTATATATTTTTATGTTTTACTTTTAAATTTTAAATTTTACTTTGTATATATCCGAACCGATCCGATATAATCCGAATCCGAATGATATATGGTTACTTCGGAAATGTTATTTTCTAATCCGATTCGTACTTGTAAATTTATTGGAATGTGATCTAGGAGGTAAAAACTAGAACCAAAATCCGAAAAATTCGATCCGAACACTAATGCGCAAGACACTAATGCGCAAGACACTAATGCGCAAGGCCCAGTAGTAATGGACAAATCAAATCAAATCAAATCAGTCCTGCCAATATTAAAAGGTATATTATATTATATAAAATACATTAATAATGAATATGCCAAAAGGACAAATATGAGAAGGAGGAGAAAGGTTAAAAAAATAGTTTGGTTTGACCAAAGCCAGAAGAAAACCACCATAAAAGTTAGGCATTAGCGTAGTCTTAGAAGCACGTCTCTCTGTATGTATTCGTTGAACGATTAGTCAAATATATGGTGTCCAAGTGTACTCAATTTTTTGTCTCTGTAGGTTTTACATTTTTATGTATATCGAGTTCTCTTATTAGTTTTTTTTGTCGTCTTATTATAAAAGCCACAGTGAACGGATTACAAGTCAGGAATCAGGATCGAAGATCGACTAAGCCCAAATTACAATTTAGCCCAAAGTAAACCTAAAAGACAGAGAGGATAATGATGAAAAATTAAGCACATGTCCTCCACTATCCATGGTTTGTAGCCATAGCTTGAAAGTGTCCGACTACCGCTCTGCCGCTTGAAGCCTTGAAAAGTTTCTTGACTTATGTCTGAAAGCTTTGGTTTTTGGCTGTTCGCTCCAGACTCCAAAGCTTCATCCTTCGAAACTGACTAAACACTTTTTGCTATCTCCAGATGAAGAATCAACTTGAGCTTAATGATCAGAGTAAGTGAAATCCACAGATACTTGAAGCATACACTCTTCAGAGCACCGTCAGAACACGACCAGCAACCCCAAATCTTCATGTATAACACCCAACTATCTGAATCTCTTGATGAATCTAGCATGTAGATACTTCGTTCTCACTGCTCACATAACACGAACAAAGTTTTACACTTCGATGAAGAAACAATCAAGCAAAACCGATGTAAAGCAAAGAGTCGATCTTGTTTCCGGCATAATCAGACTTTCCTGAGCAGATCGGAAAGCGAATGAAGCACGCAAAAAGTGTGAGAGAAAAGCGGAACCGAAACTTTTAGGAGATTATACCGCACAAAATAGAGAAAAATAAAAACATATACATGAAAAAAACGGACGTACCGGAGAGTATTCCGACTATTGGTTTTGAACCGAGAACTGTCGATAAACTAGTGAAAAGAAGAGACGAGAACTCGTCCGTAGGTCGAGACAAAGGCGTTTATTAGATCAGAGAATCGTTCGGTCGATTTACAAATAAGGAAATAAGCAGTAGAAAGCAAACCGGCGAAAAACTAGTTCGCCGAAAGGTACAAATCAGCGAGAAAGAGAAATGAAACCCTAGTTGGATCCCCTTCTCATTGCTTCTTGCTTCCCTTATATAGGCGGTCGATCGATAACCTAATTCGCTTTCACTTGATTGGCCTTCCGTCGGTTGGGCCGAACTATCGGGCCACTGCTTCGAGTCGTCGAGTCGACTGGTTTCAATCGCTCGTTTGATCGACTAAAAGTAGTCTCGAGTCGAGCCGATCGGTTGCTCGCAAGCCGGCGAGCCGAATCTTTTCCACACGGTTATGGGTTAGGACAACTATGATGTGGGCCTTTTGCGAGGGTCAGGTCCATACCCAACAGTAAGTCCCCCCAGTTCACTGGTGAGTAGCGTAGCCGACTCAGTGAATTTGGAAGCAAGGTCTAAAGGATATATGTTCTGGACCCGTGATCTCGCTCATTTCTTCGGCTGGATGCGTCACGCATTTTCTTGCGATTGATCGTTGCATGCTGCGCTTGGGTGTCGAGTCGTTGGGGTTCGTCAGTTTGGATGAACCGACGGTTTTCTTTGGTTTCGGGCATAACCACTAGTTTTGGCCTAAACCGGTTTCGGTTCGCCTCGAGAAGTCGAAGCGTCGCGGGACAGCGTGGACGTCCACGCGCTTTAATGGGCCCATCTAGGCCCGTTTAGACCAGATGATGAGGCCTCGGGGGATGCGGCGTTCCTTCCTTATAAATACTCTCCTCCCCTTTCATTTTTTCATTCTTCATCCGATTTAGGTACTTTCTCTCCCCTTCTCTCTGCTTCTCTCTCTAGCTTTTTAGTCGTAGATTTTTAGGAGTCGTGTTTGTCGTTCTCTGTCAATCGTCACGTCGTCGGGCAGAAGGTTGTCTAGAGAACAGAAAGGGAAAGCAGTGGCGACTGAATCAAGACATGTGTGAGATGCTGACGTAAATCCTCTTTCCGAATCCTCTTTCCATCATCGCGAAGCCATGATGGACACATCGAACATGGACACACCTCAGAGGGTTCTAGTTGTCGAGTCGGCGAGACAGCTTCGTGAAGAAAGAGCGAATGCTACCTCTGCTGCTCAGGATTGCGCGAGAGACTGTCGAGGTGGAGCGAGCGATGGTAAAGTTTCCCCTCCCGAATTCGTTCCGACCTGTTACCATCTTGGAGGGATCTTCGAAGAGCTTCCTGCGTTAGCGTAGGAGTTGATGCATTCGCCGAACGTGGAAGGGCAATCCTGGGAGAACGTTGAAGAGACTCGCTCGACTCCGAGCAGCATGAAGATTTTGTTAAGGGAGTGTCGAGGAGTCGGAGTAACCTTTCTCATCCCTACGAAGGCCCAAAGACTGTGGTCCCCTCCGGTGGGATTCCAATGCGTATACGAGTCGTATTTTCAGGATGAAACGAGTCTCTGGTTTCGGCTCCCTCGACTCATTGCTTCCTATGCGAGATGTTGCGACGCAGCGATTTCTCAGTTTTTAAACGGTTCGCTCCTTCTCGCGGTTGCACTGATGGTGATGGCCGCGGAGATCGATGTGTCGAAGAGCGTCCGAGCTTTTGAAGAGTTGACGTACCTCAAGTCAAAGGGAGACGGATTATTCTCAATCCAGATGAGGCCGAACTACAACGTGGTTGCTGGGCATCCCAACAAGACGCAGTTGTGGCAGCGCTTCCATTTCTTCGTCAAGTCAGACGAATTCGCCTTCGAAGACCCGCCCGGCGATACCTTTCGATTTCTATAGAGTCCCGAACTCGGTAGAATGCTGTTGATAACTCGTTATTACCTCCTTCTTTATTCCTAATGACTTCGTCTTTTGTTGCAGTTGATCACCCGGACACAGCTGCGTACCCTGAAGAGTTCATAGCGAACGCTCGCGCCGTCCCATCGCTGGTTCAGGAAAGTTGGGAGAACATTACCGTTGAAAGGATTTCGAGAAGTAAATTTCTTTAACCCCTTTGCTCAAACATGTCATTTCATTTTTTTATCTCTCTCTTTTTTTTGTCGTGGCCTTATTCGTCGGTTTCTCGCAAGGGATTGGAGATCTGATCTTCTACCGTTAGGGGTTGGCAATAAACGACGACTCTCTCTATTCACCAGGGTGGAGCAGAAAGAAATCAACGCAGCCAGAAGAATGAAGTCTCTACCCGACTTGAGTGCGATCATAGGGCGATTTGTCGGGTAACAAGCCGACGGGGACTTCTGGTGGGGCGACTCGTAAAAAGACTTCACCTGCTAGTACTCAGCCAGCATCGGTCCCTGATCCCGTCGACGTCGAGCCTTCGAGTGAAGACTCGGCGCCAGAAACTGGCGAACCGGCGAAGTCCAAGAAGAAAGGAAAGAAGAGATCTGCTCCTGGTCCGTCTGTCGTGGCAACTCAAGAGGGCTCATCGGAGGCCGCTACTGATGTTCGATTGGATGAGCCTCCCAAAAACAAGAAGAAGAAGGAAAAGAAGTAGAAGAATTCTGTGGAGGAAGAGCCGGAACTTGGGGAAGGCATAGAGGATCGAGAGGTTGTTGCTCACGGTGGTTCGGGTCATGGTATCGTGGCTCAGACCGATGATGGGTTGAGCGGTTCTCCGGTCGTTCCTTGGGAAAAGAATAGGAGGAAAGCATCTATCGAGCAGGACGCGCCGGCCTCTAGCGAACAAGACCACTCTAAGGTGACTGAGGAGAGAGATGGAGCGGGGGTTCCTCGACCGGTCGCAGCTGACACTCTTCGCATCGCGCCTCCGGCGACTGGGGGCAGTTCCGCTTGGAAGAGGCCTCACGTTGAATTTCCTGATCACGTGGAATTCAAGTATGATGGCGATACGCCGCTCTCTTACGCCTCTAAGGAATGTGCTGAGTTAGTCCGTCAGATCCGAGGTGGTGCGAACGATATACCATCGGTTAAGGATCTGAGTTTTTGGGAGCGTTACATCGATGCAGCGAGGACCAAGGTTTTGGTAAGGGTCACAGCTTTCTTTAATTCCCGTTGTAGAGAAAATTTCTATCTGATCCTAACGTTGGCTTGTGTTTGCGCAGAGTGACGAAAGCATGAACTACATCATCGAGAAGTATGACGCTGTCTTAAAAGAGAGTCTCGCTAAGCTGAAGAAAGCTGAGAAGCTCGCACGGGCGAAGGACGCAGCCCTTACCCAAAAAACGGGTGAGTTTAAGAAGTTCGATGACGAGGCTGCTGTGGAGAAAGATATATTGCTGGAAGAGAAGACGACTCAGAAGGTGAAGTTCCTGGAGAAGTTCGGGGAGTTGAATGACAAGTTCAAGCCGTCTCGTGAAAAGAATAAGGGACTCGAGCGAGAGAAAGCCGTTCTGGAGAATGAGAAGCCTGCTTTGGAGGAAGAGCAGAAAACCGCGTCTCTCAGACACGTTCGTGAGATCAATCGGCTCAAGGACTTTTGGAATTTTGAAGTTACTCATGAGCGAGTGAAGGTCCAGACTACAATGATTGCAAAATGCAACCGCCGATTCAACCACATCCGTAGTCGGGAAGCTCATCGCGAGGACTTCGACAATGCTCACCTTCTCTACAGCCAAGCGTTCGGTACGCGGAAGTGTCTTGAGTCGCTGAAGGCAAATGGTCGTGACATTCCTCAAGAAGTCATCTGGCATGTTTTCCGAGCAAAAGAACCACTTCGATCTGGAGGCTAGGCGACTCGACATTGGTGAGATCCCGGAAACTGACTTGACTCTGTCTCCACTTCTCCTCAAATCACCGTTCCTCAACGAGTATGTTTTGGCGGGGATTGATCCGTACGGATCGGACGCGGGCATTGTCGATCCCGGGACTGCGATCATTTTTTAGACCCCGAGTAGTTCCCTCGGTGAGCGATCGGGCGACCGTTTGAACGATACTGAGCTCGAGCCCGTGAGACCTACGTGAGAACCTGTGATCTCTAAAGGAACTTCCGAAGTTGCTCCTCAGCTTGGTGACAAGGGTTCTGCATCGTCAGGGGGCAATCAGACCGATAAAAGAATGCTTGAGATTTTTAACTTTTCTTCATAAGACCAAATTGACAGTGGGGAAGTTGGAGCGGCCTCAGCTAAGGGAGACTTGGTCGAAAAGGCGAAGGATCCGAAACTAACAGACGCATATACAGACAGAAGTTCGCTGGGGTTGGAACCGGTTGCGATCAAAGAAGTGCTTCCTGCTGAAGGACCGGTTGAAGAAACGAGCGTCGAACCGTCGGGCAAAGGGCCGCTGGGATCGGAGCCAGTCGAGACCGAAGGGGCGCTTCTCACTGAAGAGCAGACCCAAGAGCCGAATATCATCCTGTCGGCATCCCACACGGAGGATTGATTTACTTGTTGTTGTTGTTGTTGTTTTTCTTAGACCTTTTGCTTTTAGCCCCCTGAGGCTTTTGTTGTTGTAATTTTGAACCTTGATTTATGTTCAAGTTGTGTTTTGAATTTCGTTAAGTTTCAGTAAGTCGTTGATTGCTCCTAGACTTAGAATCGTACTAAACTCTTCAGTAAGTCATAGAGTATTATTCTTTGTAGACTTAGGATTTTAACGAATTCCTTAGCTAAGCCATTTCGTCGACCTCAAAGTAAGCCCAAGGGTCGATCAGTTGCTTGGTGACCCTCGTTTTGGACTTATCGAGGTGGAATGCTTCGTGTCGATAGTTCTGAGCTATGACTTGGTTTATTCAAAGTAAATCGTTTCATGGTCGATCCGTCAGTCCTTTGACCTTAGATTTATTGAACATTTTGGAACGACAACAGTTCTTAGTCGATCTTAACGTAATTCCAAAGCATTCGGTCGGCCAAACCCAACTTAGAGAATCATAAGATGACTGAAAGTTATCATCTTAGTCGTATCTGCTAAAACCATGGCGCGACTGAAAGTCCCCTGAACATGAGTCTGATTAGGATGCGTTCAATTTTGGGGCGCGAGTGCTAGTTCGTTTGTCCAAGAGACCGGGTCGTTCTCGTGCATAAGCATCGCGGAAGCGAGTAAGTGCTTCGTCTCGCTAGGAGAGTTTGTTTTTGTTTTTTTTTGGTTATAGATGGACCGATTAAAGCTGCCTACGTAACTCTGAGAGAGGATCAAGCCATTCGTAGTTCCTTTTCTCCGAGTGAAAGTGGCAGTGGATGCGCATTCACTCGAGTTTTTTTTTGTTTGGCGAGTGAAAGTGACGGTACGTCATTCACTCGGTAATGTTTTAACTTGATCAAGTAGAAGTGATTGAGTGTCAGTTACTCGGTGGCTCGATATATTCTCAAGAATAATATTGTCGTAGATGCATGGAGTTCCATGTTCTGGGAACGGCTTCACCAGTGGACGTCTCGAGTCGGTAGACTCCTTGTTTGACGACTTGAGCGATTTTGTACGGGCCTTCCCAGTTGGTCCCGAGCTTACCGGCGTTCAACCATGGTGTTTTTGAACACTTTGCGCAGTACGATATCGCCTAACTCGAGAGGTCGAAATCTGACTTTCTTGTTGTAGTAGCTCTCGATCTGATGCTGATAGTTCTGTATAGACATCTATCTAGAAAAGAGTGTGCCAGGAGGTTTGTGCATGATGTATGCGTTAGCAAATAATGATATATTTTCATTCTTGTTCTAGTGATCAATGAAATCTGGACGAGGTCCCAGGGATGTAGGTAACGAACCCCGTTAACAAGTTTGTGTGTCATCTACTTTATGCTCTATATATTTCTCGATTCATCCGCACTTACAATTGGTATCAGATCGGGGTTCGATAGAGTTTACGACTAGTTTCGAGTAGATCATGTCGAGTGACAGAAACTACGTCATGAAGTATGGCAGAGTTTAAGTCAGGATTGATGGAGAGAGTTAAGTTTCCTTCGAGGAAAAGTTTTTCGTGGAATGGGCGGGACAATTCTTATATTGGGTCCATGGCTGGTGAATAGATGAAGGAGAATGCAACAAGAGGAAAGTTGCGTCATATTTCAGCATTGGACAAAGTGATCGGTGTGGTCTTGGATTAAAAAGGAAATCTTCTAAAGGTGGATATGTTTTTGTGTCTAAAGGAACATCGAAGAATGTAGCGGCGTGTGCTACAAATTTGATGGTTAAGAGTTCGGCATGGACTGCAACAGACGGTAAAGCTACGAGTGCTACATTGACTGGTGAAAATTCTGCTACTTTGACTGCTGTAAGGGCTGCTACTATGACTACAGCAAGGTCATATGGATTGACGGTTTTGATTTTGGTCAAGGAGCAAATCATGGTGGGATACGGCTCAGGAATATGTGTCCTGGAAGATCTGGTCATTATGGTGATGGTTGAATGAGATTATATCCTCAGTATAGAGGATGACGATCATCTTCATATTAATTTTTGACCACGATGTGACTCAAAGAGAGAGATTGGAGATGCAGCTTCATGTTTGAGTTGTTGAGTTCACATACATAGTCAAAATGGGGGAGATTGAAGATGTAATTTCCTAAGGTTTTCTCTCGTAGTTCGTGATGTACTACAAGACGTGTGTCAACACGTTGAGTTGTGAAGATGTTCACAAAGAAGTTTCCTGACATGGATTGCATGTGTAAGTTGATCTTAGAAAAAGAAAGAGAATATCTTGTTGAAACAAATGACGTTTTCGATTAAGTAAAAGGGTTTTGCTTGGAGAGGAAGTGTTACTTGGAGAAAAACAGAAAGTTTCCTTATATGGAAATGAAAGTTCATTAAAGTGCATTTAATGAACTTAGAGAGAAAGATTATGGTTATTATATAAGGAGGGGCATGCCTGGGAAGACCTAGAGAATAAAGAGAGAGGTTTCATTGTTTATTGTATTGCTTGGTGTCAAAGTACATTCTGAAGCAGTTCGTGATGGAGTCCGATGTTGACTTAGTTTGGTGGCGTTGGTATTGAGGCTGTGTATGGTGATGTCCGTGTTGACGTTGTGTGTGATGGAGCTGGCCATTACTTGGAGCTAGTGGTGAGCTTCGTGTGTACTTGGAGATTCAAGCATTTTGTATCACTAGTGTACGTTGGGTGCTGACGTACTTGGTGAAGTACATGGTGACATATCTTTGGAGACTTGGAGGTTGAAGCCTACACTCAAGGGGAGTTTAGCACACGCAGTTTCATTGAGAATGTCTGAGAAGATTGCAGCTGTGTTAAGACAGTGAGCTCTGGTGCGACCGGATGGTGATCAATGCATGCGTGCTTGATTCCTAATCTTCATAGATATCTATATAGAAAAGAGCGTGTCAGGAGGTTTGTATCTGATGTATGCGTTAGCAAATAATGGTGTATTTTCATTCTTGTTCTAGTGATCAATGAAATCTGGAAGAGGTTGCGGGGACGTAGAAAACGAACCCTGTTAACAAACTTTGTGTGTCATCTATTTTCTGCTCTATATATTTCTCGACTCATCCACGCTTATAACGAGTTTACATTTTTATCACAACCGTTTTCTGATCTTTTGCCCTATTTATATAATACACCCTAGTTATATAACAAAACATTATAAAGCGCAACAAGTCATTCCTAAAAATATAGTGGTCTCAAAATATTCCCGAAGATAAGGTCAAGATAGATCGAGTCTGTTTCTCTTTTTTCCAAAGATGCAAAGAGGATCCTCTATTTGCATTTTATAATTAGAATCTTAAATACAAATATCTAAGAGTTTTTAACATTTTGAATAAACTAATTTCAATATTTAATTGATATCTCAAACTTATTTACAAATTTTTAACTGAAAAACTTTTAAAATATACACCTAAAATTCAATTATAATTATATTATATGCTATTAAAAAATTTTGGGATGGAGATAATAACAAATAGTAGAAAATTTGTAACATCAACATTGTCAGCGAGATGCTCTCATTAGATATCTAATTAATATAATACTGCTAAAATAATACAATCTATTCTATTAAAATATGAACATGACCTATTGATATAGGTGTAGTCTAACTATTTTAATAAAATTATTAATATCTTTTATTAATCATTTAAGAAAAATATTATACAAAAAAAACACAAATATGACTAATGACACAAATATTTATTCTATTAAAACAGGAACATGACCTATTGATATAGGTGTAGTCCAACTATTTTAATACAATTATTAAAATCTTTTATTAATCATTTAAGAAAAATATTATACAAAAAAACACAAATATGACTAATGACACAAATATTTATTCTATTAAAACAGGAACATGACCTATTGATATAGGTGTAGTCCAACTATTTTAATACAATTATTAAAATCTTTTATTAATCATTTAAGAAAAATATTATACAAAAAAACACAAATATGACTAAAACACACAAACATAAAAATTAAATTTTTAAGAAAATGTAAAACAAAAGATATACATGCCCTTAAAAAGGAGGGTCAAAATCTAGTTATCTTATAAAGTAAAACAAAAAGAGTGAAACAATTAAAAATATATAAGTGGCAATAGAGTGTACTAAAATATTTTTAAATTTTCTATATAAAGTTCCAAAAAGAGGTCAAAAATACCCTTTTTAAAAAAAATTATCCAACGGATGCGAGATGTTGAGCGAGAAAGCGCTCTCTAGGAACCCCTCGTGGGCTTAAGTGTTTTGGAGCTCGTGTTTTTTCTTAAATCAAAGATTGGGCAAAGCATTTTTCACACGTTTTCTAGTTAAAAGTTCAGTACTTTCTCTTTCATTTACTATATTCTGCTTTTAGGCACAATATCTTAAGTGTTTTTCACCTACTTGTTCTTCTTCATTGAAGATAAGGTGGTTCAACATTTATTCTGGATCTAAAATTTGGGTGATTTAAAGCAACATTTCAAGATGTCTGCTGCTATCGACAGAGCTCTTATGGCCCTTTCATTGGTAGAAGACGTTCCGTTTACGATGCCAGAATTACCTGGGTTTAGCTCGGCTGAAGAAAATGCTCTAAGCATCATTGGAAGAATTCTCAACCCGGAATGTCAAAAAATCACGGGTCTTATCCTGACCATGCCAAGGAAATGGCAGAAAGAAGGAAGAATAAGGGAATAGCGCTCTCTGAAGAAAAATTTCAGTTCATCTTCAGAACTGAACATGATTTGCTTGATGTTCTGGAGAAAGGAGTTCAAACCTTTAATGAGTGGCCTATGGTACTAGAGAGATGGATGGAGAACCCACCTGATGACTATCTTCAATATATACCGCTATGGGTTCAGATAAGCAAGATTCCGGTCAACTACTACACCCATTCGGCTTTGATGTCTCTTGGAGGAATGCTAGGAGAAGTGAAGGTGGTGGCCTTTGATCCGTCGAAGCCAATAACTCAACCTTTCATCAGAGTTCAAGTTCGTTTTAATGTCGCCAATCCCTTGAGAATGGTGAAAGTTCTTAATATGGGGGGAAGGCAAAACGCACACCATACACTTTGACATTCAAAAGTTTCAGAAAAGGTGCTTCACCTGCAAGAGGCTTAACCATGAGAAGAGTATATGCTCATGGGAGGTGAAGAAAAGACAAGAGATGGCTCAAATGAGAAGAGAAAATATTATCACTGAGAAAAGCAAATTAGTTTCGGTGCTTAAACAGAGTGACCCTCTGTTTGGAGTACTAAAAGAGGAGCAAGTGGCGATCAATCCTCTGACAGGGAGACCAAAAATTGCTAATGAAGTTCTAGAGGAAATGAGAAGGTTCCTTATGGCCGACACAGGTGAAGCATTGGCAATCAAAATTGATAAGGTGAAGAAATCTGTTAAAGAAGCTGAGAGGGACCCAATAGTACAAAGGACGGTCTTAAGACTGGAAGCAGCGCCGATCACTACAACAGAGCTCAACAAAATCAAAGGTCCAGTATTCGACTATGGTGAGAAGGAAATGGAAAGATGCGACTGAGACCTCAATGTTAATCCAAACAAACTCATGTCGGCCTCCATGAAGGCTAACAGAAACATGTATCTTCTAAACGCTCCTATAAGCAACAGTGCAGACCGATCAGAGGACTCGGAGGGTGACTTTAGGGGAACGTTCTCTGACTGTCCAACGGTGTTTCGGGCTGGTTTCTCTGAACCGTGCTCTTCCGGGACAGTTAGAAAACGGGCCCCTATCAGGCGGAGACCACCAAGAGCGCAAAGACAAAGAAACTTGGTACCATTGCCGATAGAAGATAAGACGCTGAGTGGTGAGAGAAGGGAAGGAAAACAGGAAGTGGGATCGAGGAAGAGGAAGAAGAAAAACCAAGGAGACACAGAGATCTCCACCAACAAGGCGCAATTCCTTACGGTGATCCCAAATGAGGGATTTCCCTCTTCCCAATGAGCATTATGAGTTGAAATTATCAAGGCTTGGGGCGGCCTCAAGGATTGACAATTCAGAGACTGTGGGAGATGCGTCAAAACCATTTCCCGGATATTTTATTTTTGATGGAAACAAAAAATTGTCAGAATGTTTTAGTTGATTTGCAAGTTTGGTTGGGCTATGACGGTGTTTATTGATATCACTCAAATTACCATAAAAAATGATTTTACTCTCTCAAATAAGAGGTTCAATTGTAGTACTTAGGGATCGAATCCACAAGGAGTTAGGGAACCTAATAAATCTAATCAGACTTGTTAAGCTTGATGGTTTAATTTTTTAAATGTAAAGTTGCAGTTGTTTGAGCAAGTAATTGCTCGATTGATTGGTTGAGGTTTTGGTGCTTAAAAGGAAATAGCTATACTTAGGGTTTTTATTCAGGAAATTTGGAATTATAATCCTATAGATGCCTAACAAGTTGCATGCATGATATTGTAGAGCTCAACACTTATAAACGAACCACTAGGCTCTCGCTTTCTAGGTTCATCTATTGACCATTGTCGATCAATGATTCTATATGAATATCGATCAATGCACTATTTGAAACGTCGACCGATTATTCTATTTGAATATCGATAAGAATATCGATCGACGCTGTTAGTCAAGCATTAATGTGCGGGTTGAATGTGCTCACTAAGCTCACTAGATCAGCTCTCGCTTTACTCTTAGCAAGATCTTAGCTCAATTAGAATGGTTTCAGGATGAGATGAAAGCTGTCGCTTATACCTAACAATCCTAGGGCAAGTTCTAGGTAGCTAATCTAGAATCATGCATTAATGAAAATTCTGTTGATTAATATCACAACTTAGCAATCCATAGCTGGGGCTAATCCCTCATAACCTATTTAAACCCTAAAATCTAACAAGGAAACTACTCAGACATGATCAAGCAATTCATAAAAGCAAATAGGTATGAAAACTGCATTAGAATAATAGATAGATATCAATGGAGTTCCAATCACAAATAACTTTAGATCTTCTCTCCAATCTACTAAAAATCTTAGAACACCTTTGCTGTGAAAATAGTAAAACAAGAAAGCACACTTTTCCTCTAAAATGTTGGCAAAACTTATATAATTAGGTTAAAACTCGTCAGGGGTAATCTTGTAAATTGGTGAAGACTTGGGCTCTAAGTCGGCTGTGACCAAACGGGCTTTCTGCGCACTTTGTTGTCGATCGATGTCAAGATGTGAGCATCGATCGATTATTCTTCTTCAACATCGACCGATGGTCGAGCTCGATGGTTATCTCGGGTGCTTACTCCAAATATCTCCAAAATGCTCCAAAATCATCATTTTCCTCCAAATCACTCTTGATCCTATAAATACTCTAAATAGACTCTATAATATAATAAGTAGCAATTAAAACACTTATAAACCATGGGTAAAAGTGGGTCAAATCCTTGGTCTATCAGCTCCCCCAGACTTACCTTTTTGCTTGTCCTCAAGCGAAACAAACATGCAGTCACTCTGAAAGAGGTTTGAAAACAGCAGGGACTCACATAATTTTAAACTTAGAATCATCACATCTACAATATTGCAATCCACATCTAAGAAGTCCTAATCACAAAAGCACATTATACCATATCCTAGTTTAGCAACCAAATTCACCTAACCAACAACTTAGCAAATCCTGTCTGACTTTCCTCACTACCAACCTCATTTCTTAGAATAATAAAAGTGCATGCTTTACCTTGGGAGTATCGATCACAGGATGCAAGGAATTTCAAACAAGTATCTGGAACTGCAGGTAAACATTAGTTCCTATCCTCTCTCTCTACTGATTTTCTCTATCAGTCAAAATCTGCTTATATTGCAAGATGATTGACCAAGATTGGACAGGTTTCCATGAATCAAGACTTAATGTTGGTTGCCACCAAATCCTGTTCACTTCTTTTTGACCTATATCCTAGGATTATTTGTGAAGCAAGCCTTAATGGTTGTAGCCACCAAGTCATGTTCTAATCCTTTACCTGTAGAATTCTTATGAAGCAAGCTTTAATGGTTGTAGCCACCAAGTCATGTTCGAATCCATTCCTAGTAAATCTCTAATAATAATAAATATGTAATAATTTTTTTTTTAAACTATATCTAGAATTTTAATCTATATTTCGAAAATTGAGAGAGAGAGGATGATAAATCTATCTACACAAAGCTTTACCTTCCAGACTTGTTTGAAGAATCTGATCCCATGTATACAAGGCCCCAAGACAAGTAGTTGTGTCAAGTTTAGTGTTGGAGGTCAGCTTTGGTTCCTTAAAACAATCTCAGCAAGTGTGAATAGTTGACATGTTGATCCACTTTAGTATCTTTAGTACTATCTGCAATCAGTAAGTCTAAAATGGTGCTAAAGAGTGGTTATATAACAAGCAAAAAATCTAATAAGTTCATTATCCCCTTCTTGACTTAATAAGAACTTTTTGAAAACACTTTAATAAGACTCATAAATAAACTAATATCAGTAAACCTCCCCCTAAACTTAAACCACACTGTCCCCAGTGTAAATTCAGTCGGAGTTATGGTGATAACTAAATCATAAGGTCTCAATGGAACAAGTTAGAACGATATACCAGACCAGAATGGATGTCGACCAATGTAAAGGTGTTGATATCGGTCGCGGCAAGTTATTTACTGTCGATCGATGTCGGCAGTGTTCCGTCGGTCGATACTCACGGCAATCATCTACTTGGATCTTTTTTATATTATTTTTTTATGACCTTCAATAAATAAATAAAAACCAACATAAATACTAGATTATTAAAACCAATAAATATTTCCTAATAGTGGGTTGCCTCCCACTCAGCACTTTGTTATAGTCATTTAGCTTGACTTTGGAGGTGATTTGGCTAGTAGTTTTGTAAGCTGGAACTTGCTGGAAAACAAGTGTCCATCTCTTCTCTTTGCTTGTTGAACCATGTACCAGTGAAGTCTTGCATTGCTTCATCTCCTCTGCGCCATTTTTCTTTCATTATTACAGTTGAATTTTCTATCTTCTGCAATCTATCTCCAAGACTCTCAAGGTTGAACCGATGTCTTCTGAGTGTGGCGTAAGTATCAGCTGAGATCTTCTCTCCCTGGTTGTGTGTATCAGACATGTCTGATGTCACCTTTGGTACTAGCCTGCCTCGGTTTGTAGCGTCGTCGACCGATGTTTGTCTAAAAATGTCGGTCGATTTGTTGTTGCGTCTGTCGATCGATGCTGATGCTTCTGGTCGACGGGCAATGTAACTCTGAATCTCTACTAATTTCCCTTGTATTGCTTCTATCTTGGAAGTCAAAGCACTAATACTAAGATCCATTGGGAAATAGATGTCATCACATCTCCTATCAAGCCTTTCTTTTGTAGTTTCCAGAGTTCTGTAGATCTCGTCTACTAATTGATCAATCGCTGCTCTAGTGTGAAAATCTGGTTAAGACTTCATCGGGTGTGATTTCTTTGTGTTGTCATCGATCGATGTTGAGTGGCGTCTGTTGATCGATGTTGAGTGGCGTCTGTCGATCGATGGTGATCGATGTTTGTCGGCCACATGCTGAATCTTGGCTATGTCTTGCTTCATCTCCTCCATGCATGTAGTCAACCAGCTGGTGCTATCATTCAGTGGATACTAAACACCATCAAGCTTCATCTGGAAGTCAGTTTCGTTCTTTTCTTGGGCTCCATAGACTCCGTAGAACATCTCATTGATCTCATCCCTGGTGTAGATCTTTAGTACCAGCTTGGTCTGTGTGAATGAGTTAGCATGTTCTGGAAGACATCTGTAGCTGTGCTCATCTCTCGAAGCTCTTTCCATTAGCTTTCTGATATCCCCATTGGATACATTGATGATGTGTCCATCAACATCTCTTGCACATCCCTGATCATCTCTGTAGACTTCATACTCATCCTTCTCTTCCCAGTAGAATTTTCTGGTTCCAAAAAGGTCAAAGGCTCTTCTGCAGAATTCTAGACGTCTGTCGATAGAACTCTTTTGTAACCCTCTGCTGATGTGCTGGAATGGTGCGTTGTTGAATGAAGAGATTATTTGCTCCATTAGCCATCTGAAGAATGTCTGCAATGTCCTCTTTGGATACTTGTAGTGCATGCCATCTATTGCTCTTGCGTAGCCATCTGGGTCCCTGAAAATGCCAAATTCGTCTGGTGTTAGATACTGGTTATCAAAATTAGGGTTTTCGCTTACAGTGGGTTTTGGTTTTGGACGGATGTTGATCAATGATGGAGGCCTTTTGTCGATCGATGGGCAGATAGCTATGTCAATAGAATGACTGAAACGTGTTCTTTCCCCAGTAACTTCTGCTTGATGTTGATCTGCTTCATCACGTCTTTGTATGTTGAGAAGTTCCTCATATGTAAAACCTTCATGAAGTTCATCTTCTCTTGTCTCATGAATTTTTGTTTCTACTGCATAGCTTTTGTGATGGTAATCATCTGCCCAACTCCCAATCGAGTAGTCTCCTTCTCGCACACGGTCGACTCCAGTGTCGATCGATGGGTAGTAGGAAATGTCGGTCGATGCTTGCTGTCAGTTTGTGTGATGAGGTTGAGTTTCGATCGACGTTGAGACTGTTTTGTCGATCGATGGTGTGTTCCTCTTCCAGGAGGAATGATGTAGAAGTTTGTCTTTTTCATCAAGAATTGCTCTGTACTTTGTAGCTCGTTCCTCTTCATAATCTTCATCATACTCCTCCGTATGCATGTTGTGCATGGTGTATGCTGCCACAATAGGGTTGTAGTAGTCGTTCTCCCAATCTTTTGAGTTACTGTCGACCGATTCTTTCCTTGGTATGTCGGTCGATATTTGGTGGGCACTATCGATAGATGTTGCAGTGTGAGTTTCGATCGACGCCGAGTATTCTGTCTCGTACTCAGCTTCACAGTGACAAGCTGCAATGATTCCTGGATCATTGATTCTTCTAGAGGACGTCTGTGGCTTCTTGACTGGAATAGGGTTGTATTGGACATGAGGATCTATGAGCGTCAAGCACAACTGGTTGGTTTGCAGGTTGCATACTGCTCCTACTGTTGACAAGAAAGCTCTCCCAAGCAATAGAGAAGAGTTCCAGTTTAGCTTGATATCCAAGACATGAAAATCAACTGGAACTAGGGCATTACCAATCTGCACCTCTAGGTTTCTCACAATCCCTCCTGGGCTCCTCTGAGAACAATCCACGAAGGTGAATAATTCCTTGGAAGGCTCCACCGGCATACCCAGATGGTCTGCCATAACCCTAGGTAGGATGCTGACTGATGCTCCTGTGTCGCACAAAGCATGTGGGAACTCAATACCCTTCACTGTACAC
>NW_013617483.1:4760-5902 GCF_000695525.1 Brassica oleracea var. oleracea | reverse complement strand
ACATCCACAATCTGTGGGTAAAATAAGCCTCCTCGAATGACTTTTCTAAAGGAATCCTGAAAACTCTCTTTTGGAAACTTTCCCTTTCCTTTTCATTAGCTCCCCTCTTCAGATGTTTTAAATCTTTTTCTTTTCTTTTCCTCAGGGTTCTTCCCATAGGAACCCTATACTTCCATAGGATCTTCTGCATCATCTGAAGGTAACCTGATTGTCTCTGGTGGTTTATGTGAAGGTTTGGGATTGGGCCTGAGTGCATTTAGACGTGCAACATCTATCTTCGACATCTGAACTCGGTATGAGAGGTGCTCGTCGATCGATGGGCGCTGGAGGTTGTCGATCGATGGCAGTATTTTGTTGTCGATCGATGGGTGTGTCTGAATGTCGATCGAATTTGACGTAAATAAGGCTGGGTGGATGTGGGTGTCTTGCTGCGAACTCCTCGTCAGTCAGGATCCTCACGGCATTGCAAGTTGCGGTTGACTACGTTGGTGTCATCGACCGATGATCTGGAGAGCCTGTTGATCAATTTGGGTTGTGATCCGTCGATTGATGTTCGTAGTCCGGCGTCGATCGACACCAGTGCGATCCGCCGAAGATCATCTAACTTTCTACTTCGAAATCTCCTTCTTGTAGCTTCTCTTGCTTCACCACTTGCCAGAAATTGTGGGAACCGAAATTCGCACTGTCGATTTCCTTTTAAATTGGGAAACTAGGAAAACTCTAATTTCCCAGAGGTCCCAAAGATCTGTTAATACCACACGCCAAGCAATCAGAACACGAGATAACAACGAGAAGGTATAAGAAATCGTAAAAAGAGAGCAAAGAGAATCTTATTCTGAATTTGCGTATGAGCGTTTACAACAAGGTATAATCCTGGGCTCGAGAGCTGTCGGCGAGATTCCTAGTTCTAAACCCCTAAGACGGCTAAACCTAATTGAGTTGCAGCTCGAAATAACAAAAACGGAAAGTTGCCTAATTGCTCTAAGTGCTAAGTTTGCTGTGAAAACGTCCTTTCCATGCCTCTCGCCTAGGACTCCATATATACTGGCTCCTAGGTCGGTATACGCTTTTCCTCTTCTACCCTTAAGCCGTCATAGCATAAAAATGGAGATATTCCATTTTTCCCGATCTTCCAATTATCT
>NW_013617483.1:3089-4701 GCF_000695525.1 Brassica oleracea var. oleracea | reverse complement strand
TCATGCGGCTTACGGGCTGTTGGTTAAGAAATCGTAAGTTGGGCATCAAGTCATGCCTTAGGTCCCTTTGGGCCATCTTCTGACTCGAAGAATTTATTACGCCTTCTTTCGATAAAGAGCAAACTTTCTGCGGTTTTTACCGTAAAGTTTGATCGATGACTTAGAATGGCGGGAAACATGAAATGGGTTCGCTACGGTCTTCGAGAGATAGCATCGAAGGGTAGACGAGAATGCATGGACTTAGAGATGGCAATCATGGATCTGGACCGCGGGCCTGGCCCGTATTGGACTGTCGCGGTACGTATTGGGATGAGGTTTTCTAGGCCCGTAAATTTGCCGGCCTCGCGGGATGGGTCTTTGCGGGACTGGATCTTTTGCGGGATGAGCCAAAATGGGTCATGCAGGATTACGTGGACCCGCATTTTTTTCTTCATTTCTTATTTTACCTAAAAAAAACGAGAAAAAGAGTGAGAAGAAAGCGATTCTTGTGACTTTTCTCCTAGAAAACATAATGAGTTCCGGCGATGATGCATGATTCGAGCTCCGGTGATGATGATTCGAGCTCCGGCGATGACGACTCCAGCTCCAGCGATGATGATTCGAGCTCTGGTGGTATTTTGATTTGGTTTTCTCTTTTTATTACACAACTATGAATTGTTTTATTGCAATGTGATATTTCTTGTTTAAGTTGATTGGGATGGTTTGATGAAGACATACAACACTTGAGCCAAATTATTACAAAGACAACAACTCATTCAGATTCAAACTCAACAAAAGTTTATGATAATAACAAAAGAAGGCTTTTAACTCAAGAACGCAAGCACAAACGGAGCTTTGTGGCATTGATTTTGATAATGCTTTAGGGAAGCTTAATGAGCTCTCTTCAACTCTCTTACACAACTCTTCTACTTGAACATTCAGAAAAGAAACTGTAGTAGACGGTTTGATAAGGAGGCGTCCCGCGGGACGGCCCGCGAAGGCTTATATATTATGCGGTACGGGTTTGGGCCGACATTTTGAAGACCGCAGCCCGCGCGGGACAGGCCCGCTGTAACCCGCTCGACGACTAACCCGCCGCGGTACGGGATGGGTAAACCATGATGGACTAATGTCGTATCGATGTTTCAGAAGAGCTCGGTCGCTATTGGGTTCGCTACGGTCTTCGGGAGATAGCATCGAAGGGTAGACGAGAATGCATGGACTAATGTCGTAGCGACCGAACAGCGTGCATGTGCGGTAGTTGCGTAATGACCGAGCTTGGTTCGTCCGTGTTCTGATCGTCATACTCGGACCTATCCGTAGCTGTTCTGGGTATGTTTCCGATGGCTTATGGTTGATCTAAATAGAATTCGAATGAAGCTTTATCTCGGGAACATACGCTGCGACGTTTTCTTGACCGAGCATGATTTGTTGCGGAAAGACTATTCTGCGGGGATTTGGACGTTAACTTCGTCGTAACCGTTTTCGACCCCAACAGTTAGCCTCCCAGCTCGTTAGAATCGTGAATTTCTAGTGAGATTCTAATGCGCGGTATGGCGAGTTTGGACGAGATTGGTGTATTTGGGCGAAGTTCGTGTCCGAAAATCCGCAAGTAAATAGTAATTTCTCATGC
>NW_013617483.1:0-3053 GCF_000695525.1 Brassica oleracea var. oleracea | reverse complement strand
TTACACTTACTCATTCTCATAGAGAGGTCTCTTGAATTTTTTTTTTCTCTACCCTTTTCTTCTTGATTCTTATAAGGAAAATACGAAATGTCAAGTAAGAAAAGGAGTTCGAAGAAAGGGTCCTTGCACGCGAACGTTCCTAAAGAGCTCCTTGTGCCAAAGATAGAATTTGTTCCTCATTTGGTAGACCTGGCCGAGAACGAGGCATGGTGGGTCGCGTGTTATGTTTCGATCACACCTCCAAAAGAGAAGTCGTTCCCGCTCATGAACCGTCGCCCGGTCGAGGAAGGAGCACCAAGTAGGAGTACTAGCGAATTCCTCGAGATCATGCGGTCGTTCTATCAGATTTCGGATGCGGTGGAGTTCCGGGTTCCTTGTCAAGGAGAGCACGCTAGCAGTCCCCCGGAGGGCTACTTTACTTGTTACGAAGCATTTGTAGTGCGCTGTCGCTTGTGGTTCCCAATTCCCGAAATTATCATTCGTGTGTTGGATCGTTTCGAGGTGGCGATAAGCCAACTGAATCCCCTTGGCATCCAGCACCTCATTGGAGTCCTGATCCTGAGATACAAGCATGGTCTCTCCCTTACCATCAATCACTTTGAAGCGCTTCTTAGGTTACATATCGTCAAGGATACGGACAAGTATAGGATGGTCCCTCGGAACTTCATGTCAGTGGTTAAAGGGTTTACTGCCAACTTCAACTCGTGGAAGAAATTTTTCTTCTTCGTTCGTATAGACGTTGCACTTGTTGAAAAGAGTTGTATCCCATTGTTCCGGAGGTTGCCGAACGATCGTCCCTTCGTCAATCCTCTTGCTTCGTTCCTAGAGGATATTATCGCGGTGAGGGATCCTCTCAGGAACGGTCTTTTTTCTGGACATCCTTTACGCCGAAGAGAGTTCGAAAGGCGTTGAGGTTTGTGCATCCTAGTCCTGCTTTGGGCGGGGAAACAGGGAGTGACTCCGAGCCCGATGACCAAGGTCCCGACGCTGCTCCCATGGTTGCGACGGGGCTGAATTCTTCGAAGGGGAAAGATATTGACCTTGGTGACATTGAGTTTTCGGTGGACGATTCCATGCTTCCGAGATGGGATCCAGACCTTGCTCTCGGCGACGGAAGCGGTACGAGCGAGGTCCCTATTCTGGACTTTGATGATTTCTTTGCTGGTCTTCCTTCGGGCTTTGATGCTCCTCCGGCTACGAATGAGACGGGTGGCCAAAAGTCGTCGCGGAAGGATCTCGTATCATCAACGGGGTATAGGCTTTAAGAATTTTGACGGTCGTTTCAAGTATATATTTTTTTTTACTTATAACGTGTTAATCGGTTTTGCAGGGCTTGAACTTGCTTGGATCGGCCATTGAGGCAAGCCATAGAGAAGCCATGATCTAACGCTTTAAAGCGGAGAAAGCGGAGAAGGATCTTGCTCGCATGCGAGACGAGATGTTGGCGCGAGATGCGCAACTCGCTCGTGATCATGCGAGGGCTGTTCGTAAGGCGGAACAGAAGGGCAAGAGGGAAATTTTCGAGGTGATGAAGACTCGCGTCTCTCAATTCCAGGTCGAGTACAGGAACCTCTAGGATGCTTTCACCTCGCTAGGCGATTTCCGTGAGTGTCGCGGTTCAGTCGGGAGCCTTTGGAAGACGCGGCGGACGATTACGTTTTCGAGAAGGAGATGGAGTTAATGAAGGGTGGCATGAAGGATCATGCTTGCACTGAGGTGCTCATTCCTCAGATCGACGGGAGGATTCAGGGATTTTGGGATCCCATCCCGGTTTCTCCTGATACCGTAGAGACCACGACCGAGTTACCCGGTGACTGCAAGGAGGTGGATCGTCCCGCGGATGCGTTTGGAGCTTCGTCGTCTGGGAACTTTTACTTTGAACCTTGAGAGGTGGAGTGAAAATCTGGAGGGAGGAGGTTGTTTATTTATCCTGCGTTTGTTGCCGAGTATGGCTTTGATTTCTCACCGCTTTATGCGGTCTTTATATATGATGGGCATTTTATTTCAAATTGTTTCGAGTAAATTTGAGTTGTTGTCTCCTATTTAATTCCATTGGGACGTTCAATCTGTCGGTTCGTTCGTGACTTTTCGTAAAAAATTATTATTCTTACAACTTTCGGGAACGTTGAGATGTGAACGGAGAGACATGGTTTAAGATCACGTATCGTTTAGAGAGATTTTTTTTTCTTAAATCTCTAAAAACTCGATTACAATAACGCATCTTTTCCTGTGTGGGAGTATACGAGTATACGCACCCACTCCCCCCCCCCCCTTTTTGGAGAGGGGGATAGCTGAACTCGTCCTTCGACGAGCTACCTACGTACCCCTTTCGAGGATCAAGCCATCTCGTAGTTCTGTTTGGCTCCGCGAGCGTTTTGACTCGGGGGTTGTCGCCATGCTGACCGCCTTGATCGAGATGGATGACCGTGGCCGGGTCAGCGTTCTCTTCCGGATGTTCCGGTTGAGCGGTAGCAGTTGTAGATGCCAGGATGATCGACCACCGCGAATTCAACGATTTTTGTGATCTCCTTGGCCATGACTGGTAGCTGGATTGACCTGAGGGTCATCGATACTTCTCCTGAAAAACTCGTGAACGGTTTTGGCGTTGGAGTTACTTATCCGAGTTCGATGCTCATCCGATTGAGAGTGTTATGGAAGATTACATTGACCGTGCTTCCCGTGTCAATGAGTACTCTTCCGACTTCCAGATCTCGTATGACGAGATCTATGACGAGCGGATCTCAGTGAGGTTGGTCGATCTCGCCAGCTTCCTCCTTCGTGAAGGTGATTGAGCAATTTTGACCATCTCGGGTAAGAGACCATGTAGGCCAGTTTGCGGTCGACTCCGCCTTCCACTGGTAAGCCTTGATGGCTGAAATCGTATCGTTGCAGAATTACGATCCTCCAATGATCATGTTGACTCTGCGACGATTGTTATGGTTCCCCTTGTCATCCGGCCTTCTGCGGCGTTTATCCCCGGATTGGTTTTTTTGAGGAGATTTCTCCGCGGGCAGATTTCTGTCCGTCTTCGGGGGGCGATCGGTCTCGAGGAT
>NW_013617482.1:60081-66831 GCF_000695525.1 Brassica oleracea var. oleracea | reverse complement strand
GCCCGGCGAGCTCGACCATGACACGAGCCAGCTCGCCCGGCGAGCACTACCATGTTGCCGGTCGACTCGCCGGCTATCTTGGCCGCGACACGAGCCAGCTCGCCCGGTGAGCATGACCGTGTTGCCGGTCGACTCGCCGGTGAGCTCGGCCGTGACACGAGCCAGCTCGCCTGCCTGGCGAGCACGACCGTGTTGCCGGTCGGCTTGCCGGCGAGCTCGACCGTGGCACGGATCAGCTAGCCCGGCGAGCGCGGCTAATTCTCCGTGGACCATTCCAAACCCGGTCCCATCCCATAACCATGCATCTTCGTCCGAAGTTCCCGTAACTCACTCTTCGGGTCCGTGGATATGACACCAATGTTTCGTCTAAAAAAATTGCCGAAATTCTTCGAGAAATTGGGAAGGTTATGTCTCTCGAACGGTTTTCTAGTCTTCGTAGTAGAGCATGTTACAGTTAACATAACACCAACTGCCTCGGCTATGCGAAGAAATATGGTTCCGTTGGAAGAACCATGCCTATACCAACGGCTACTTCGCGAGTAAAATCGTAAAACCGCTTAAGTCTTGATACGGCCCAAAGAGGGTCTGAATTGCGGACAACGGCCCATCTTTGGTCTCAAAAGACTTGAGCCGAAAGACTCGTATGACGGTTTATCTCATCCGCGGGAAGAGATAAATGTCAAATTTCCGAAGATAATCACAAAGAAGAAGGAAATATGGAAAAGCCTGCTTCGCGACAAATCTGGCCCAAGAAGAGGTAAACCGACCTAAGGAGGAGTATATAAGGAGGACCTAGGACGAAGAGAGGAGAGGAGAGCAACTTAGCACTTAGAGCAATGTAGGCATCTTTTTTCGGTTTTTACCCTAAGGACTCAACCATGCAACAGAGTGAGCATTCTACTCTATATTCGACTCGATTTTCCCTAAGTTCCAAGTGGAACTCACAAAACTACCCTAAATTCCAAGTGGAATTCACACAAAACCAACTCACAGTGTTCTAGGCGAGAAGCAGCTGGTTGATCGGAGAGAACTTGGCCAAAACCCAAGGTGAACGTCTTGAATGGACTAGACTGGACTGATCTCGACTTAGACAGAACCTCGGCTTCACCATGAAGAAACTGACAGGCCTCGACAGACTGATCTAGATTGAACCTCCTTTAGCTCCTGGACATTTCTTCAGACTTCCCAGCGGAGTATCGAGCAGAACTTCGACTGATCTGAACCTGTAGAACTGAACTATCTCCGGACAGCATCTCCACTTGATCATCAAAGAAACTGACTTCCTTGGACGGATTGATTTGGACAGAGCTTCCGCGTCACAATCGTAAAGAATCGACGATTGTACGGAACTGGCCTTCTCAGTGGAGTATCGGTCTTCAGAATCGACCATACTCTAGATCGACCACTTTCTTTCTCTCTCTCTCTCTAGCCAGGTTGACTTCCCATCTGAACTGATCTTCCCTTGATTGATCTTCAGTTGGACAGAACCTTCCCTAGGCGCTGACTCGAAATCAGTAGAGAACTGATCTCGAAAACTCTCTAAAACTCTCGAAATAGCTCGGAATCACTTGATTTCTTTTTCTACTTTTCTCTCACTTTTTTAACTGGCTTTGGACAGGTCTGGATGTCCTAAAATGGGCTGGGGTCGTGGCCTATTTATAGAATACAGCAGCCAATCAGATTCAGGTTGGTGGCAGCCCGTGTGTCGCTTCGCATGGCTCCGGACGCATGCGCGGCGACACCTCGTGCTCCACATGTCTGGCTGCATCTCCAGGACACATGCAGGACGCCACCACTACTCCCAGATGTCAGGCTTCATGACTGGAATGCATGCAAGACGCGACACCAGTACACACATGTCGATCAGCATGCTTCGGTTGCATGCGCGGAGACACCTCGTGCTTGGTCGATCCACCTCGTGCTTCTACATGTCAGGCAGCATGTACAGCTTCCATGCACGGCAACACCTCGAGCTTCTGTAGACACTCAGATTGCTGGATGGTTAACTAGGGACCATGGTGTTAGGTTGGACGGCCAGTCATGTTCTTGTTTGAATGTTGGTTGGACGATTGGCCTTTCATCTCCAACCTTTGGTGTGGGTCGTCCGTCGGTCATGTTCTTGTTTGATTGTTGGCTAGTGAGTCGATCTGTTCTTAGGATGGTTCGGGGGTGTTACAGTCGGGGGCATTCATATTTCATTGTCAGAGGTGAAATTCTTGGATTTATTAAAGACGAACAGCTGCTAAAGCATTTGCCAGGGATGGTGACTTAGTGTTCCTCCTCTCTATCGGCAATATCCTATCTTCCTACCACAAAGGCCAGAAGATGGAACTTTCAACGGACCGCGGCCCACAGTCCTTGGGTCACCGCGCGACAGCCCATAGTCCTACTGGTCACTGCCACATTACACAGTCGTGTAATCACTCAGCCATAGGCCATGACCCCGTCTATCTGAGTCTCCCAGATCCAGCGAATAAGGGGTTTCCTTGAACCCGCCGAGTACGAGGGCGAGGAAACACTGGTCCACCCCAAAACATGCCTAGCATGGGCGGGTTTCGCACCTGCTGTCGGCATAACACACACTCAACACACAATCCCTAGGAAAGACCTAAGGGAAAAGACTCCTACTGAAAACTAATAATATTTAGGAGTCAACGACACTAACCACTAGTACTAGTAGTCCGGCCTATATGGCATAAGACCTGTAGTACCAACATCACAACTAGGAGATCGCCCTATATGGCCAAAGATCCCCTAAACAACAACAACTAAACAACTAAACCAGTTAGTCACTCCCTTACCCATAGGTGACTAACCTCAATGAACAAGATTAATTAAATGAGCAAGCATTTAATTAAATCTACTCAATCAATCTACTCAATCAAACCGTTACCCGGATAGTTCGGCCTCCTGCTACGATACTATCTTTAAAGATAACAGGAACCTGCACTCAACCATATCAACACGCAAGAATATAAATCATGATGCATCTTAGTCCTAGTCAGGTTATCATCTCAGTCTTAATTCCATTCATCTCAGTATAGCCCTTGCTAAACTAAGCCCGGTTCCATAAATAACCCTAAGGACTCTACCATGCAACAGCGTGAGCATTCTAATCTATATGCGACTCGATCTTCCCTATGTTCCAAGTGGAACTCACAAAACTACCCTAAATTACAAGTGGAACTCACACAAACCAACTCACAACTACCCAAAATTTCAAGTGGAATTCACACAAGCCAACTCACAGTGTTCTAGGCGAGAAGCAGCTGGTTGATCGGAGAGGACTTGGCCAAAACCCAAGGGACGACTTTGACTGGACTGGACTGATCTCGACTTGGACAGAATCTTGGCTCACCATGTAAACACAAGCAGGTCTGGATGGACTGATCTGAACTCGGACAGAACCTCCATTAGCTTCTGGACAGTTCTTTGGACTTCCCGGCGGAGTAATAAGCAGAACTTCGACTGATCTGAACCCGTGGAACTGAACTAACTCTGGACAGCACCTCCACTTGATCATCAAAGGAACTGACTGGCCTGGACGAAATCATTTGGACAGAGCTTTCGCGTCACAATCGTATAGAATCGCCGATTGGACAGAACTGGCCTTCTCGGTGCAGTATCGGTCTTCAGAATCGACCATACTCTACATCGACCACTTTCATTTTTTCTCTCTCTCTAGCCACGTTTACTTCACATCCGAAATGATCTTCACTTGATTGAAAACTCTCTAAAACTCTCGAAATAGCTCAGAATCACTTTCTTTCTTTTTCTACTTTTCTCTCACATTTTTAACTGGCTTTTGACAGGTCTGGATGTGATGAAATGAGCTGGGGTTGTGGGTGTGAGAACCAAAATTCGCACTGTCGAGTTCCGTTTAAATTAGGAAAGTAGGAGAACCCTAGTTTCCCAGAGGTCCCAGATATCTGCTAATACCACACGCTAAGCAATCAGAACACGAGATAACAACGATAAATTATAAGAAATCGTAAAAAGGGAGCAAAGAGAAGTCTTATTCCGAATTTGCGTATGAGCGTTTACCACAAGGTATAAGCCTGGGCTCGAGAGCTGTCGGCGAGATTCCTAGTTCTAACAACCCTAAGACGGCTAAACCTAATTGAGTCGCAGCTCGAATAACAAAAACGAAAAGTTGCCTAATTGCTCTAAGTGCTAAGTTTCTTCTGAAAATTTCTCCTTTATGCCTCTCGCCTAGGACTCCTTATATACTGGCTCCTAGGTCGGTTTGCGCTTTTCCTCTTCTGCCCTTACGCCGTCATAGCATAAAAATGGAGATATTCCATTTTTTCCGATCTTCGTAATTATCTTCAAAATTTCGTATTTATCCGCGGAAACTTGACGTTTATCTTTCCTTGCGAACCAAGCGTAAACCGTCGTGCGGCTTACGGGCTATTGGTTAAGAAATCATAAGTTGGGCCTCGACTCATGTCTTAGGTCCCTTTGGTCCGTCTTCTGACTCGAAGCGTTTATTATGGCTTCTTTCGATAAAGAACAAACTTTCCACGATTTTTACTGTAAAGTTTGATCGACGACTTAGAATGGCGGGAAACACGAAATGGGTTCGCTACGGTCTTCGGGAGATAGCATCAAAGGGTAAAGGAGAATGCATGGACCAATGTCGTCAATGTTTCGAAAAAAGAGCTCGGTCGCTACTTAGCGATTTGGACATTAACTTCGTTGTAACCGTTTTCGACCCCAACAGTGGGCTATTTATAGAAGACATCAACTGTGATAACCCGCCCTTTGGGATAAAATGGTCGAGAGAGCAAAAGTCAGAATCCAGAGCCGAGCTTTTGGGAATCAAAGCAATTGAAGGAATGTTAAGTTTTGATCACTTGAGACTTAACATGGATCGAAGAAAATAGAAGATTGGTCGAGCATCAACTTTGTGGTTGAGTCGCGGGCAATACAGATCGATCGGGAAATTTGAAGTACGAGAAGGTCGAAGAATGGATCGTGAGTGAAGCATGAGTTGAGATAAGCTGCTCTACCATTGTTAGAAATGTCTTAGATTGATCAGACGGCAGTTTTGGAAGAATCACATTTTTGAAGCACGACGGTTTAGAAGCTCGACGTTTTTGAAGATTGACGTTTCTTCATCGCGAAGTTTTCTCGGAATATCTTCGTATCAGTAAAATATTATTCTGAAGACATTATAAGTCGGAAGCAGGACGGGAATTAAGCAGGACGGGAAGCAAGCACGACAGGATTGAAGCACGACGGGAAAACCCGAAGTTGGGCAAAAACCCTAATTTCGGTGTTATGGAATTCTTCGAGGAAGCCGGAGGCTCGGGAAATATTTTTACAGGATAACAGAATTCATCTGGAGTCTATTAAAAATATTTAGAGCATCAGAACGGGAGCGGAAAAATATTCGGGATTGATCACGGGTCAGAAATTTGCCGGAAGGGTAAAAAATCGCGTAAACCGACCGAGAAGCTTGAGGTGGCTCGTTGCATGGGTTCAGAACGTGGTGTCAAGCATCTAACAAGCTGAGTGTCTCCAGAAGCTCGAGGTGTCTTCGTGCATGGAAGCAGTACATGCAGCCTGACATGTAGAAGCACGAGGTGGATCGACGAAGCACGAGGTGTCTCCGCGTGTCTCCGCGCATGCAGCCGAAGCATGCTGATCGACATGAGTGTACTGGTGTAGCTTCTTGCATGCACTCCAGGCATGAATCCTGACATGTGGGAAGAGTGGTGGCGTTCTGCATGTGTCCTGGACATGCATCCTGACATGTGGAGCACGAGGTGCCGCCGCACATGCGTCCGGAGCCATGCGAAGCGACACACGGGCTGCCACCAACCTGAATCTGATTGGCTGGTGTTTTCTATAAATACCCAGCCACCCCCTTCAGTTTCAGACATCCAGAACACACAAAAGCCACTTCAAAAACGTGGCTTAGAGAGAGAGAAAAAAAGAAAGTGGTCGATTTAAGAGTATGGTCGATTCTGAAGACCGATACTCCACCGAGAAGGCCAGTTCCGTCCAATCGACGATTCTCTACGATTGTGGGGCGGAAGCTCTGTCCAAATCAATCCATCCACGCCAGTAAGATTCTTCTAAGGTCAAGTGGAGGTACTGTCCGGAGTTAGTTCAGTTCTACGGGTTCAGGTCATTCGAAGTTCTGCTCGATACTCCGCCGGGAAGTCCGAAGAACTGTCCAGAAGCTAAAGGGGGTTTTGTCCAAATCAGCCTGTCGAGGCCTGTCAGTTTCTTCATGGTGAAGCCGAGGTTCTGTCCAAGTCGAGATCAGTTCAGTCCAGTCCAGTCAAGACGTTCACCTTGGGTTTTGGCCAAGTCCTCTCCGATCAACCAGCTACTTCTCGCCTAGAACACTGTGAGTTGGTGGAACTTAGGGAAGATCGAGTATTCATATAGAGTAGAATGCTCACACTGTTGCATGGTAGTCCTTAGGGTTATTTATTAAACCGGACTCAGTTTAGCACGGGCTATGCTGAGATGAAATGGAATTAAGACTGAGATAATAACCTGACTAGGACTAGGATGATCGATTATAGTTGAACTGAGATTGAGATGAGATGCATGTCTTGATAGTGATTTTTGTTTGTGCAGGGATTGTGGTAATGTTGTTGTCTAGGGGATCTTTGGCCATATAGGCCGATCTCCTGCTTGTGATGTTGATACTACGGGTCCTATGCCATATAGGCTGGACTACGAGTATTGGTTGATATTGTCGTAGACTCCTATATATTGTTTAGTTTTGGG
>NW_013617482.1:50899-58991 GCF_000695525.1 Brassica oleracea var. oleracea | reverse complement strand
AAGCCTTGTGCCTTGACGCAGCGGGACGTGTTAGTAGACGAACTGGTCGAGGTCGTGGAGTAAATTTTGTGACTCTGGCCGGATCGTCCCTAACCCGTCACGTAGCGCTTCCGGACCATGGTGTTGGGTTGGACGGTCAGTCATGTTCTTGTTTGATTGTTGGCTGGCCGGTTGGCCTTTCATCTCCAACCCTTGGTGTGGGTCGTCCGTCGGTCATGTTCTTGTTTGATTGTTGGCCGGTGGGTTGACCTATGCCTAGGACTGTTTGAGGGTGTTACAGCAACCAATCAGCTTCAGGTTGGTGGCAGCCCGTGTTTCACTCCGCATGGCTCCGGACGCATGCGCGGAGGCACCTCGTGCTCCACATGGTTGGCTGCATGTCCAGGACACATACAGGACGCCACCACTCCTCCCATATGTCAGACTGCATGACTAGAACTCATGCAGGGCGCCACAGCATCACACACATGGCTGGCCGTATGCTTCGGTTGCATGCGCGGAGACACCTCGTGCTTCTACATGTCAGGCTGCATATCTTGCTTCCATGCACGGTGACACCTCGAGCTTCTGTTGACACTCAAATGGTTAATCAGTTAACACCACGTTCTGAACCCATGCAACGTGCCACCTCGAGCTTCTCTGTCCGTTGTCCTGCTTTTGGTACTTCCGGTTAATTTCTGACCCGCGATTAATCCCGAATATTTCTGAACTCTGACGTTGGCGGTTAATATTTCCCGATCCTATGGCTTCATCGAAAACATCCATAATACTGAATTAGGGTTTTCGTCCAATTTCGGGTTTTCCCATCGTGCTTGCTTCCCGTCGTGCTTATTTCCCCTCCTACTTCCAATGTCTTCGAAATAATATTCCGCTGATACGAAGTTTCGCGGAAAACTTTGTGCTGAAGAAACGTCATCCTTCCAAAACATCGACCTTCTAAATTGTCGTGCTTCAAAAAATGTTATGCTTCCAAAACGTCTGTCTCATCAATCTAAGACATCTTCTAACTATGGTCGAGCAACTTATTCGACTCATAGTTCACCCACGATCACTTTTTCAGCCACCTCGTATTTCAAAACTTCTCGATCGATAAGTATCACCCTCGACTCGATCACCACAAAGATACTCGACCGTTCTTTTTTTTAACGGGTTTCTACATTCTCCCCCCCTCCCCCTTAATAGAATTCGTCCTCGAGTTCTTAGTTGCGCAATTGCTCATCTTCACAACATTCTCCACTCGTCTCCATAACCTCTTTACTCTATCCACTACGGTTCCTTGAGTGTCCTCTTCAAGGCCTCCACAATCGTCTTCTTGCTTTTACTCTGCCATAACACTCTGATTGCCCATGATACTATCTTGTCCATAATTGTTCTTGATTACTCCAACCACTTCCTCGATCTTCGTCTTCCCAACTACTGATGAAGTCCTTTCCCAACGAAGTCTTGTTTCCTCCCATCTGTCCAGTCCATACCACAGCCCAGTTCTCTGAATCTGTGATCTTTCGTTTCGGGTTTGGGTTTGGCCTCAAACTCCCTTCACTTTAAGGTTTTCATCCCTTAAAGTTCCGATCAACAAACACACTTACTAGCTACAACTCAAAAGAACACCTCACACGCAAGTTAGTCAAAAACTAACCCAACAAATACTAACAACAATCTAATCGCAATGCTAATCAAACCACCTAGCAATGCTAACCAGCAACCTAACAGTTCTAACCAAGCAACCTAGCAATTCTAGATTCCACAATCTCAATCCTAATTCCTAAAACAACAAATCCTATCGCTGGACGTGACCGGTTTCCCTAATGCTTTTTGTGACTCTTTTTGACTCGATAAATATTTAAAACCGATTAAATAATAAGTTCCAGAAGCATGGACGAAACCATGCTCTGATACCACCTCTGTAACACCCCTGAACCATCCTAAGCATAGGTTGACCCACCGGCCAACAATCAAACAAGAACATGACCGACGGACGACCCACACCAAGGGTTGGAGATTAAAGGCCAACCGGCCAGCCAACAATCTAACAAGAACATGACTGACCGTCCAACCCAACACCATGGTCCGGAAGCGCTATGTGACGGGCTAGGGACGATCCGCTCAGAGTCCACGACCTAGACCAGTTCAAGGCACAAGGCTTTGCCCCCCGTACCTAGAGTTAGCGTTTTCTGTTAGATTGAGGCCTAAGGCTTTTCAACCCGTACTATGACCTAACGTTGTGTTAGACCGGACTAGTCAAATATCAGAGTACTCATGAAGCGCATATAAAACAATTGCTTTTATTGATTAGGAGATATTCATACATTGAATAATTCAAGACTGGGCCCGACCTAATGCCAAATCGAGTCAACATAACACAATTCACTACCGTTTACAAAAGGCATGAAAATTTACACCGGCAGTCCAAACGTCCAGCACCAAGCTATCCAATCATCCTTACCTAAACCGACGTGCCAAAAAGACAACAAAGTTGGATGAGTAATCTAGTATTACTCAGTGAGCTGGTGGCCTCTACCCGCAATCTAGACTCTAACCCAGACAACCCAAAATAACCATCAATCTAGCCCTATCAAGCAATGTAAGCTAAGGCTAAGCAAACCATTATTAAGTTAGACTTGGCCTCCTGCCATGATCTAGCTTCAAGTAACGGCAACCTGCATTAAAACAAGTCAACAAGCAATCCCTAGTTAACCATATATACGTTTGAGTTCTGTACTCATGTAGTGTTACACACTTAGACTATACAAGTATCATTAGCCGATCGACCAACAATCAAACAAGAACATGATCAGCCAACCAATGATACCGCATAGTTTTAATATCCACCACCATTCACAAGCAATCACTCAAACACATACATGCCAATGTCAGGCCTACAATAACCAAATACACACCAAGCCTAATCCGGTACCTAAGCCAGGCTTAGGATATAATGTCAGAAACCTGTAAGCAAATCAATCAACCACAATCACAATAATAACAATGAGTATCTACTACTCGATCTAAGTTGTAACACCGTATATCGGTGCTACACTAACTCGAGGGTTCCAGAACCCTCTACGACACTCTAACACAACACAACACACTACCCCTGGAAATGGTGACTTAATGTTCCTCCTCTTTATTGGCAATATCCTATCTTCCTACCAAAAAGGCCAGAAGATGGAACTTTCAACCGACCGCGGCCCACAGTCCTTCGGGTCACCGCGCGATGGCCCACAGTCCTTTGGGTCACTGCCACATTACACCGTCGTGTAATCACTCAGCCATAGGCCATGACCTCGTCTATCTGAGTCATCCCGATCCAGCGAATAAGGGGTTTCCTTGAACCCGCTGAATACGAGGGCGAGGAAACACTAGTCCACCCAAAAACATGCCTAGCATGGGCGGATTTCGCACCAGCTGTCGGCATAACACACACTCGATACACAATCCCTAGGAAAGACCTAAGGGAAAAGACTCCTACCGAAAACTAATAATACTTAGGAGTCAACGACACTAACCACTAGTACTAGTAGTCCGGCCTATATGGCATAGGAACTGTAGTACCATCATCAAAACTAGGAGATCGGCCTATATGGCCAAAGATCCCCTAAACAACTAAACCAGTTAGTCACTCCCTTACCCAGAGATGGGTAACCTCAATCAATAAGATTAATTAAACGAGCAAGCATTTAATTAAATCTACTCAATCAATCTACTCAATCAAACCGTTACCCAGATAGTTCGGCCTCCTGCTACGATACTATCTTTAAAGATAAAGGGAACCTGCACTCAACCATATCAACACGCAAGAATATAAATCATGATGCATCTTAGTCCTAGTAAGGTTATCATCTAAGTCTTAATTCCATTCATCTCAGTATAGCCCTTGCTTAACTGAGTCCAGTTCCATAAATAACCCTAAGGACTCTACCATGCAACAGCGTGAGCATTCTAATCTATATGCGACTCGATGTTCCCTATGTTCCAAGTGGAACTCACAAAACTACCCTAAATTCCAAGTGGAATTCACACAAACCAACTAACAACTACCCTAAATTCCAAGTGGAATTCACACATGCCAACTCACAGTGTTCTAGGCGAGAAGCAGCTGGTTGATCGGAGAGGACTTGGCCAAAACCCAAGGGACGACTTGACTGGACTGCAATGATCTCGACTTGGACAGAACCTCGGCTCACCATGTAAACACTAACAGGTCTGGATGGACTGATCTGAACTCGGACAGAACCTCCTTTAGCTTCTGGACAGTTCTTCGGACTTTCCGGCGGAGTATCAAGCAGAACTTCGACTGATATTAGCCCGTGGAACTGAACTAACTCTGGACAGCACCTCCACTTGATCATAAAAGGAACTGACTGGCCTGGAAAAAAATCAATTGGACAGAGCTTCCGCGTCACAATCGTATAGAATCGCCTATTGGACAGAACTGGCCTTCTCGGTCCAGTGTCGGTCTTCAGAATCGACCATACTCTACATCGACCTCTTTCTTTCCTTCTCTCTCTCTAGCCACGTTTACTTCCCATCTGAACTGATCTTCACTTGATTGATCTTCAGTTGGACAGAACCTTCCCTAGGCGCTGACTCAAAATCAGTAGAGAACTCACCTCGAAAACTCTCTAAAACTCTTGAAATAGCTCAGAATCACTTGCTTTCTTTTTCTACTTTTCTCTCACATTTTTAACTGGCTTTAGACAGGTATGGATGTGATGAAATGAGCTGGGGTAGTGGGTTATTTATAAAAGACAGCAACCAATCAGCTTCAGGTTGGTGGCAGCCCATGGGTCGCTCCGCATGGCTCCGGACGCATGCGCGGAGGCACCTCGTGCTCCAAATGGTTGGCTGCATCTCAAGGAAACATGCAGGACGCCACCAATCCTACCAGATGTCAGGCTGCATGACTAGAACTCATGCAGGACGCCACAGCATCACACACATGGATGGCCGCATGCTTCGGTTGCATGTGCGGAGACACCTCGTGCTTGGTCGATCCACCTCGTGCTTCTACATGTCAGGCTGCATGTCTTGCTTCCATGCACGGTGACACCTCGACTTCTGTTAACACTCATATGGTTAGACAGTTTCCACCACGTTCTGAACCCATGCAACGAGCCACCTCGAGCTTCTCGGTCCGTTGGCCTGATTTCGGTCCTTCCGGTTAATTTCTGACCCGCGATTAATCCCGAATATTTTTCTGCTCACGTTCTGATGAGCTGAATATATTTAATAAACTCCAATCTGAACTCTGACCTTGGCGGTAAATATTTCCCGATCCTTCGGCTTTATTCAAAACTTCCATAATAACGAAATTAGGGTTTTCGTCCAATTTTGGGTTTTCCCATCGTTCTTCGATCCTGTCGTGCTTGCTTCCCATCGTGCTTAATTCTCATCCTGCTTCCAATGTCTTCAAAATATTATTCCGCTGATACGTAGTTTCACGGAAAACTTCGTGCTGAAGAAACGTCATCCTTCCAAAACATGGAGCTTCTAAACCGTCGTGCTTCCAAAAATGTTATGCTTCCAAAACGTCCGTCTCATCAATCTAAGACATCTTCTAACTATGGTCGAGCAACTTATTTGACTCATAGTTCACCCACGGTCACTTTTTCACCCTCCTCATACTTCAAAACTTCTCGTTATCACCCGCGACTCGACCACCACAAAGATAGTCGACCATTCTTTTTTTTTTAACGGGTTTCTACACCGACTGTCCCTGTTAATCATTACTCCAATACCGAAGGCCAACACAATAGGATCGAAATCCTATTATGTTATCCCATGCTAATGTATACAGAGCGTAGGCTTGCTTTGAGCACTCTAATTTCTTCAAAGTAACAGCGCCGGCGGCATGACCCAGCCAGTTAAGGCCAGGAGCGTATCGCCGACAGAAGGGACAAGCCGACCGGTGTCACCGAAGGCGGACCGGGCGACCCATCCAAGGTTCAACTACGAGCTTTTTAACTGCAACAACTTAAATATACGCTATTGGAGCTGGAATTATCGCGGCTGCTGGCACCAGACTTGCCCTCCAATGGATCCTCGTTAAGGGATTTAGATTTTACTCATTCCAATTACCAGACTCAAAGAGCCCGGTATTGTTTATTATTGTCACTACCTCTGTAACACCACCGAACCATCCTAGACATATGGTCGATCAACCGACCAACAATCAAACACGAACATGACCGATCGACCATCCAACACCCAGGGTTGGAGATGATTGAGCCAACCGGCCAGCCAACAATCAAACAAGAACATGAGTGACCAGCCAACCAACACCATGGACCGGAAGCGCTACGTGACGGGCTAGGGACGATACAGCCAGGGTAACAAAATTAACTCCATGATTTAGACCAGTTCATCTACTAAATTGTCCCACTGCGTCAAGGCACAAGGCTTTGCAACCTGTACCAAGAGTTAGCGTTTTCCGTTAGATCGAGGCCTAAGGCTTTTCAACCCGTACTACGACCTAACGTTGTGTTAGACCGGACTAGTCAAATATTAGAGTACTCATGAAGTGTATATAAAACAATTACTTTATTGATTCGAGAAATATCCATACATTGATACAATTCGAGACCTGTCCCGGCCTAATGCCAAAACGAGACTGTTGGGAAAAAATATCCCGGTATTATTTCTCCCAACCTCCAGGCAGGACTCAGATCCCCGGATCCCTAGTAAACGGGTTCCCCGGGTCCCCCCAAAGGGAACCCTGGGCTCGGTCCCTGGACCCTGCTCCCTTCCAAGAAATGGAAAACTTCCGACAAGGAGAACCTTCCATATTTCCGAATATGGAAGAATTTAACCTAATGAAACCGACTTTTAAACGACTATATAAGGGCTACAGCAGCCCTCTGGCAGGGGATCGAGTCCTTTTGACTTGGAGATTATACTTAGGCGGCTAGGGTTAGGGTTCATATGAATATACTTGTAATCCTTGCTTGTTCTATGTAATAAAGATCTCTTCAAGTCTATATTTTCCTCAATTTCTCTAAATCCTCACGAAACACTCTTAAATCCACCCAACAAATCAACTTATCCATCGTTCGGTGGTACTCTAAAAGAGCCTACACAAAAACACCCTAACAGTTTGGCGCTAGAAGGAGGAGAGTAATCTAACTACGTGATGATGGCGATGGATGAGTCTTCCCTGTAGAAACCCGTTACAAAAAAAAAAAGAATGGTTGAGTATCTTTGTGGTGGTCGTGCCGCGGGTGATACTTATCGATTGAGAAGTTTTGAAGTACGAGGTGGGCGAAGAAGTGATCGTGAGTAAACTATGAGTCGAATAAGTTGCTCGACCATAGTTAGAAGATGTCTTAGATTGATGAGACGGACGTTTTGGAACCATAACATTTTTGGAAGCACGACGGTTTAGAAGCTCGACGTTTTGGAAGAATGACGTTTCTTCAACACAATGTTTTCCATGAAACTTCGTATCAGCGGAATATTATTTCAAATACATTGGAAGCAGGATGGGAATTAAGCATGATGGGAAGCAAGCATGACAGAATCGAAGCACGATGGGAAAACCCGAAATTGGACGAAAACCCTAATTTTGGTATTATGGAAGTTTTCGATGAAGCCAAAGGAGCGGGAAATATTTACCGCCAAAATCAGAGTTCAGATTGGAGTTTATTAAAAATATTCAGCTCATCAGAATGGGAGCAAAAAAATATCCAGGATTAATCGCGGATCAGAAAATTACCGGAAGGACCGACATCAGGCCAATGGACCGAGAAGCTCGAGGTGGCTCGTTGCATTGGTTCAGAACGTGGTGTCAACCATCTAACAAGCTGAGTGTCTCCAGAAGCTCGAGGTGTCGCCGTGCATGGAAGCTGTACATGCAGCCTGACATGTAGAAGAACGAGGTGTCTTCGCGCATGCAACCGAAGCATGCGGCCAGCCATGTGTGTGATGCTGTGGCGCCCTGCTTGAGTTCTAGTCATGCATCCTGACATCTGGGAGGAGTGGTGGCGTCCTTCATGTGTCATGGACATGCAGCCAGCCATGTGGAGCACGAGGTGCCGCCGCGCATGCGTCTGGAGCCATGCGAAGCGACACACGGGCTGCCACCAACCTGAAGCTT
>NW_013617482.1:17352-49441 GCF_000695525.1 Brassica oleracea var. oleracea | reverse complement strand
CATGAGTTCCAGTCATGCAGCCTGACATCTGGGAGGAGTGGTGGCGTCCTTCATGTGTCATGGACATGCAGCCAGCCATGTGGAGCACGAGGTGCCGCCGCGCATGCGTCTGGAGCCATGCGAAGCGACACACGGGCTGCCACCAACCTGAAGCTTATCGGTTGCTGTCTCCTATAAATACCCCCACGACCCCTGCTCATTTCTTCACATCCAGACATGTCCAAACTAAGTTAAAACCGTGAGAGAAAAGTATAAGAAGAAAGCAAGTGATTCCGAGCTATTTCGAGAGTTTTAGAGAGTTTTCGAGATCCGTTCTCTATTGATATCGAGTCAGCGCCTAGGGATGGTTATGTCCAACTGAAGGCAATCAAATGAAGATCAGTTCAGATGGGAAGCAAGTCAACGTGGTTAGAGAGGGAGAGAGAAACAAAGTGGTCAACTTAGAGTGTAGTCGATTCTCACCAAGAAGGCCAGTTCCGTCCAATCGTTGATTCTTTACGATTGTGACGCGGAAGCTCTGTCCAATTCAATCCGACCAAGGCAGTCATATTCTCCTACAATCAAGTGGAGGTGCTGTCCAAGATTATTTCAGTTCCACTCGAAGTTCTACTCGATGCTCCGCCAGGAAGTCTGGAGAATTGTCCAGAAGCTAGAGGAGGTTCTGTCCGAGTTCAGATCAGCCTGTCGAGGCCTATCAGTTTCTACATGGTGAAGCCGAGGTTATGTCCAAGTCAAGATCAGTCCAGTCCATTCCAGTCAAGTCATCCATTGGGTTTTGGCCAAGTCTTCTCCGATCAACGAGCTGCTTATCGGCAAAGAACACTGTGAGTTATGATAATTTGATTGCTCGCTTGTTTTCATGCAGGTTCCCGTTACTTGGAAGTTGGATCATGGCAGGAGGCCGGCTCTAACAGAGTAACGGTTTGATTAGTTAATAGATGAGTATTAGTTGATTGAGTTGATAGCATGCTTAGTTATTGCTTGAGAACCATAGTAGCATGCTAATGGTTAGGTTGATTGGTTAGTTAGCCAATGTCGAATGCTTGCTTGTTAATTAATGCTTGTTGATTGAGGTTAGTCAGATCTTGGTAAGGGAGTGATTAACTGGTTGAGTTGTTTAGTGATGATTTTGTTGTTAATGTTGTAGAGTTAGAGTGTGATGCCATATAGCCTGTGTGTAACCAACCATGCTAGGCATGTTTGAGGTGGATTAGTGTTTCCTCGACCTCGTACCCAGTGGGTTTAAGGAAACCCCTTATTCGCTGGATCAAGAACACTCAGAGAGACGGGATCATGGCCCATGGCTGAGTGGTTACACGGACGGGGTAGTGACCGGCTTTGACCCGACTATACTGGGGCTGTCTCGTGGTGACCCGACTGTACTGTGGGCCGCGATCGTCGTGAAACAACCGGCAGTGGCCCGACTGTACTGGGGCTGTCGCACGGTGACCTGGCTGTACTGTGGGCCGCGTTCGGTTGAAATTTGCTTCTTCTGGCCTTTGTGGTAGGGAGATAGGATATTGTCGAGGATAGAGGAGGAACACTAAGTCACAAAGGGCCCTAATTATAGTGTAGTTACTGTAGAGGGTTATTGAACCCTAGATTGAGTTGAGTTTGAGTTTAAGTGGTTAGCTAGTTATTAGAGGTTATGATTTCATATCATTAGTTATCTAGCTATTATTATCTGCTGCGTATTTCTGATATTGCTTATCTATTGAATTGGATTGATTTGTTGTTAGGTGTACCTCTCTCTTTAGATTGTTTGGGGTGGGATAGCGAGGGGTTGTATTTGTTAGTTGGGCATCATAATTCACTGAGTAACATTAGGTTACTCATCCAAATCCGTTGTCCTTTTTGCAGGTAGCTTAGGTAAGGATGATCAGATAGCTGGGTGCTGGACGTTAGGACCGCCGGTGTAGATTTTTATGCCTTTTGTTAATGGTATTGTGGATTTGTGTTTAGTTAACTCGATTTTGGCATTAGGCCGGGATCGGTCTCGAATTATATCAATGTATGGTTATTTCTCGAATCAATAAAGTAATTGTTTTATATGCGCTTCATGAGTACTCTGATATTTGACTAGTCCGGTCTAACAAAACGTTAGGTTGTAGTACGGGTTGAAAAGCCTTAGGCCTCGATCTAACAGAAAACGCTAACTCTTGGTACAGGTTGCAAAGCCTTGTGCCTTGACGCAGCAGGACGAGTTAGTGGATGAACTGGTTTAGGTCATGGAGTAAATTTCGTGACTCTGATCGGATCGTCCCTAGCCCGTCACGTAGCGCTTCCGGACCATGGTGTTGGGTTGGACGGTCAGTCATGTTCTTGTTTGATTGTTGGCCGGTGGGTCAACCTATGCTTAGGACGGTTCGGGGGTGTTACACTCCCTACCACACTCGCAAGAGGAAACGAGTTACGTCATATCCAGAGGATTAGAGACGTGCAGTGCAAGTCTCTCAGCCACCCCGGAAAACACCAGGAGTACTGGAAGCAGTTCGACGAAAATCAAGCAGGAATCCTCTCAGAACAATAAGATAAGTTTCACAGCCGAAGAACGAGAGAGAGTCCTGTTACCTCATCACGATGCTTTCATCGTTACACTTCCGGTAGCAAACTGCCTGGTCAAAAGGATACTGGTAGATAGCGGTAGCTCCAGTAACATCATCTTCCAAGCGGCGTACCAAAGTCTGGGGTTAGAAGATGGAACCCTAATACACAAAGCGACCCCCCTGATAGAATTCAGCGGAGAAGTCAAACAAGCAACCGGAGAAATCTTCCTCCCCATCTATGCTGAAGGAGTCAGCCTCCTTACTAAGCTTCTCGTCGTCGACTGCCACTCCTCTTATAATATGATCTTAGGCCGGGCATGGATTCATGGAATGAGAGCAGTTCCCTCGACGCTCCATCAGGTGATAAAGTTCCCCACCTCTCAAGGCATTAGAACAATCAGAGGAGATCAGGAAACCGCCGGCCATTGCTATCAGACCGCTCTAAAAGAGCGAACCAAAACAACATTGCCCCCGCAAGTCAAATCCCAAGCTCCGCATACAGAAGAACCAGAAGTTGATGACATGGAAGACTTACCCCTAGTAGAAGGTGACTTAACTCGTAACCTTAAGATCGGGTCCAAGCTCTCCGAAGGATTAAGAAGAAGACTGGTAGACTTCCTCCGGTCCAATTCCGACTGTTTCGCATGGTCACACTTAGACATGCCGGGGATCGATCCCGAGGTTATCATACACCGGCTGCAAGTGGACCCCTGGCACCAGCCTGTAAGATAGAAACGGAGAAAGTTTGCTCCAGAAAGGGACGTCATAATCAACGAAGAAGTCAAGAATCTACTAAATGCGGGGTTCATCCGAGAGGTCCAGTATCCCGAGTGGCTGGCTAACGTTGTCGTGGTGAAGAAGAAGAACGGAAAGTGGTGAGTATGCATCAAATTTACAGATCTTAACAAGTCTTGCCCAAAGGATCCTTTCCCTCTGCCACATATCGACAAGCTGGTCGACGCCACGGCGGGGCACCAGCTAATGATTTTCATGGATGCTTTATCTGGCTACAACCAAATACTTATGCATCCCGAAGATCAAGAGAAGACCTCTTTCATGACATCCCGAGGAATTTATTGCTACAAGGTCATGCCCTTCGGATTGAAGAACGCTGGATCAACGTATCAAAGCCTGGTAAATATGATGTTCGCAGACCAAATAGGAGAAACCATGGAGGTTTACATCGACGATATGCTTGTGAAATCTCTAGAGGCGGAAGACCATATCTCGCACCTACAACAGGCTTTCTCTACCCTTCGCAAGTATAACATGAAACTCAACCCAGCTAAGTGCTCGTTCGGCGTCAGCTCCGGAAAGTTCCTTGGGTACATTGTAACCCACCGGGGCATAGAAGCCAATCCGGACCAGATCAGGGCTATCCATTCCATCCCTTCCCCAAGAAATGTGAAAGAAGTACAGAAACTGACCGGCAGGATGGCAGCCTTAAGCAGATTCAACTCCAGGCTCTCCAACAAATCCCACGCCTTCTTTGAAACCCTTAAAAAGCCAAAGGATTTCGAATGGACCGAGAAGTGTGAGTCAGCCCTCGAGGAGCTCAAAACCTATCTTACCACACCTCCCCTCTTGTCCAAACCCTTGCATGGCGAAGTCTTGCTGTTGTACCTTGCTGTCTCAGAGCATGCAGTCAGCGCCGTCCAGGTCCGGGAATAGGGGACCAAGCAGCTACCAATCTACTAGGTAAGCAAAGCCCTCCTAGACGCGGAAACTCGTTACAGTCATCTAGAGAACCTGGCCCTAGCTCTGATGATCGCCGCTCGGAAACTACAACCCTATTTCCAAGCTCATCGGATTGTGGTCGTCACCTCGTTCCCTATAAAGTTGATTCTACATAAGCCCGAGGTCTCCGGAAGACTAGCAAAATGGGCAGTCGAGCTAGGGGAATACGACGTGATCTTCAGGCCGGCCACGACAATAAAATCCCAGGTCCTAGCGGACATTGTAGCTGAGTTCTCTCCAGATCTACTCCCGGCTCAAGAACAGGAGGTACGCCTCCAGAAAGAGTCTGACGAGGAAGGAGAATGGGTCTTGCATGTAGACGGCTCCAGTAACATTCGAGGAGCAGGAGGGGGATCGTGCTCACATCGCCAATAGGAAACACGGCCTCAAGAGCTGTAAGGTGTAACTTCAAAGCAACGAACAATGAAAGTGAGTACGAGGCCTTGATTGCAGGACTATCGCTCGTCCACCAGCTAGGTGCCAAAAAATACCAAGTCTACAGTGATTCCCAGCTAATTATCAACCAGGTGCAATTAGAATATCAAGCCAAAGACGACAGCATGATCCAATATCTGGCAGTCGCTCAGCGCCTCACAAGTAAGTTTAAAAGCTGTAAACTCACGCAGATCCCCAGGGAGCAGAATTCACAGGCCGACGCTCTGGCTAACCTAGGGTCGGCCCTCCAGACGCAGACTCAGATGAGCATCCCAGTATTAGTGTTGCAATGGCCGGCCACCCTAGAACCGTCGAACGAAGAGATCTCTACCATCGAGGCAGAAGAAACCTGGATGACCCCCATAGTTCGGTACCTAAAAGACGATATCCTCCCCGAAAATCGCAATGAAAGCAGGAAAATCAAGAAACAGGCCGCTAGATATTGTCTATCTCAGGAAGTATTGTATCGCAGGTCATTCGCCGGTTCATACCTGAGGTGCGTCACGCCCCGTGAAGCAGCTAGAATCCTGGTCGAACTACATGAAGGAGATTGCGGATCTCATTCCAGCAGGAGGAGCCTGGTGCTGAGAGCTAAGAGAGCAGGCTATTATTGGCCAACAATGGCGGAAGAACCTAACAAGAAGGCTAGACTCTGCGACAAATGCCAAAGACACACCCCAATCCCCGTACTACCTCCGGAAAACCTCAAGTCCATAAGTTCGCCATGGCCCTTCAGGAAATGGGGCATGCAGATAGTAGAAAATTCCCCACAGCACCGGGGCAGAGAGTCTTCATCCTAATGGTAACAGACTACTTCTCAAAATGGGTCGAAGAAGAGGCACTCAGCAGAATAACCGACCTCCAGATCAGAAAGTTCATATGGACGCATGTGATCATACGGTTCGGGGTTCCATAAGAAATCGTCACAGACAACGGCCCCCAGTTCACAAGTCATAATTTCAAGGAATTCTGCAAAGACTGGTGCATCAAACTCTCTTTTGCTACACCCTGACATCCCAAGTCCAACGGACAAGCGGATTCCACAAACAAAACCATAGTAAACATGCTAAAGAAGTGTCTGGAAGGATCACATGGGAATTGGACAGGGAAACTACACGGAGTTCTCTAGGCCTACCGATCCACTCCAAAGACGGCAACCCAGGAAACGCCCTATGCCCTGGTATACGGGGCAGAGGCAATAATCCCAACCGAAATGCACGTGAAGACCACGATCTCAGGAACCACCTCTCAGGAGGAGAACGACGAGTTAATGATGCTGAGCCTCGACCTACTCGACGAAAAAAGATAAGCCGCTCGACTAAGAAATCAGGCATATCAACAAGAAGTAGCCAAAACCTACAACAAGAAAGTCAGAACCAGAACCTTTCAGCAAGGAGACTGGGTTCTACGACGACCAGAGAAAACAACTGGAAAAATGTCCCCCACATGGGAGGGACCCAACAAGATAATCGAGGTACGAGGAGCAGGCGCATACAGGCTGCAAGATATCCAAGGTAAAATACAACCAAACTGTTGGAACGCCCTGCACCTTAGGATTTATCATTTCTAGTAGCAATCACTAGATCGTATTCCTATTTTAAACATTATGTTTTCCTACTCCTATGTACGCTGAACGTCTCTGGACAAAGCCTATATAATAAAGATAGTTCCGACTATAAAAGAGTAGTATGAATACCATAATACTTAAAGGGGCAAACGAGCTGGATCAGGTCCAAGAGACCTCCGATCCTAGCCAACCCTCGACAGTAAGTGGCATGACCACGCAAAAACCTACGGGTATGATAAGTTGCACGACCACGCAAAAAAAAAACAGGTATGAGACATAAGGTAGGAATGGGTCTGCGACAGCCCGAGTATGCCGTCAATACTACCTAAAACCCCTGTATAGCCTCAGGCATATCGGGGTCCCAAACTAAAATACCAAAAAAGTGAAAGGTACCTGTGTTAAAACGCTAAGTGCTAAATTAACACAGGGGACACGAGGTATAATTGCCACTGAGCAAGTGCAAAAGTCAGGGATCACCTTAAAAATATCATGTTTCTCAAGACGTGGAAAACATCGTAAGTCTGGCACTTGGGTTTTCACCCACACCAGCATCCTCTAAGACTGATAGTGGCTTTTTGCAGAAAGCAAAGTGCAGCACGGGAACTCGATAGTGACTAGCTTCCGAGTAGTAGATTACGAAATCCCCACAGGTACCGGTAGAGGCCCCACCTAGGATAGCAGCATACGGTCCCTTTAAATACAAACGGAATGCCCAAGGGTAATCGAGAACTTTTGGGTCCCCATGAAGTCTCTAGGTCCTGAACAAATTTCTTCAGGACCTGGAAAAGGTAACCTCTAAGTTCTTTATAATGCTCGGGCCGAACTCCAATACAAAGACAAAACCCATGGGTTAGATCAATCTTTAAGAAGACCTCAGCGTCCAAAGACCACAAGTCTAAATCCAAGACCTCAGGGTCAAGAAACCTACGGGTTTTATATAGATTGATTGGTCCGGGGACTACGAGTCCAATTCTGGACCTCAGGGTCTGGAACCCATGAGTACCCTAAGAAGGGACCTCCGGGTCCCAACACTATTTATTCTCTCTAAGCGATCCCATGGTCACCAAAAGAGATTCAATCCTAAGAGACCTATGAGGTCTGATCATCTTAAGGTCCAGAGGTTCTAAGGAACCCAGATGCCTAGGATCCCTGAATCCTCCAAAAAACATCTGAAAGGCCTAGAAAGGCTCAAGCCTACCGAACAGTCGGATCAACGCCCAACTCTCCAGTTCTTCAAAGACAATTCAAGACCCGGAGGTCATCTAAGCAACGTACAATCTTCCGAAAGAAGAAACAAGCTTTGCAAAAAGAAGTTCGATACAAAAGTCTTTATTCCAAAGAAAATCCGGAAAAGCAACAAGAAGATAATGAAGGAAAACAATTTCAAAAGCATCTAGAATGGCGGACCAGCTGAAACCCGAGACTCCGTAGCAGACGCAGGACCGACTCGCAAGGAAGCATCGGCAAGACACGTCGGCTCTATAGACCAAAATAAATTCTGGCTGTACTCCTCCGAAGGGTCCCAATGCTTCGTCCTTCTTTCTAGCCATTCTTTCATAAGCTCCCACCTACTCGAAGCTCTCACCTGCTGTATCAGCAAGTCGCGCTGGGCAGCCATATCACTCACCCGGTTACGAAGGGAAAATAGCTCGTTAAGAAGACTTTGCTGAATACCCGCTCGCGGCGCTTCTCCGATTATATTCCCAGGGGGGAATGGCCCAACTCCCATACCTAACGGCGCCATCTTAGTCAAATGGGGTGGAGGTGCATAGAAAGGACGCCCTCTTCGTGTACGTGCCTGATGGTATTCATCATAGAGAACCGAAGCAGGAAGCCTCGCAATATTACCTGAAGAATAAGAGATGAGATTTTACTAAAGGAAGGATACACTGGAAAGGGATTAAAAAGTAAAAGTTTACCTCAGAGACAACTATGGCGCAGGACCTCCTTGCTCATCAAAAAGTGCACCCCACGAAAGCGCCGAGGAATCATCAACATCTTCTTCGCCACCACTTCATCAAGAAAAGATACCGGACGAGATACATCTGAAAACAAAACCGACTATCAACAGATTGACTACCAAAGGGAAAAGGTGCAGGAAGCGAGACTCAACAACAGTACGCCAGAAAGTAGGGTAATGGAAGGGTTCCTGGATGTTCATAAACACGTATCGGCCACTCCAATTATTTTCGAAAGAAGAATTACTACGGATACCTCTCCGAGGTTCCTCAACTAAAGGAGCACCATCACGAGGTTGAAGGTGGTAAAACCCAGGCACGATCCTCCAAGGGGCAAAGCGATAGGAATATAGCACCTCGTGAATCCCGGTCTCAAGACCATGAAGCTCCCCGAGTACCTGGATTGACATCAGAATCTTCCAGAACAAGGGAGTAAGCTGAGAAGGGCAGAACCCGAAAAACGAAGACACTTCAGCCACCAGCGAAGGAACAATCCCTCGGAAGCCTGCTACTAAATACGCCTCATATATAGCTATCTCTCCCGGTCCTACATCGGGCGCGCGTTCGAACTCGGAAGGACTCCTCATATGCACCGAGTAATGGATCCCATACTTCTTCCGTATCGCCTTCAGGCCTCCCTCACGAATCTCAGAGCGCGGGCCATCGTCAAGAGTAAAGCGTTTGTGTTGCTTCAAAGGCTCCATTGGGATCGCCTCACTACCTGTTTCGGAAGCCGTTCCAAAGGAAGCAATAGGCGATGAGAATGGATCAGCAAACAGATGACAAGGCCTTACGCGACCACCCACGAACAAAGTAGGAAGATCGGAGTTCATTTTCTCAAGCTGATAACGATTAAAGCTCCACGCATCAGAAATCCTAAATATACGCCTAGCTTTTTCCTTTCTTGGAGCCTGGAAAAAGGAAGTCGGATATTTCCAAATCTTCAGAAGAATTCCTTGCGACCGGACTAAAAAAGGAAAGATGCCACACTTCCGCTCTCCTCCACGATCTAATGGACCCCTGAAAAGAAAATCTGCTCTGGTCTCACCATTTCCAGAAAGGCAGAAGAAACTACTATTAGACATCAACTGAACACGAAGGAACCGATCCTTACCTAGGTTCATAATGAGTTCCGACTTGAGTGGAACCTAGGCTAACAAGACTAGCGGAACAAGGTCTTTCCTAAAGGGAGCCTGCTGAGAGTAAGCAACCCCGGTTGACTTGAGTGCACAGGTTATTCCCCGATTTCGATGACAAAGTCGAGAAATAAGGGGCAAACTGTTGGGGAAAAATATCCCGGTATTATTTCTCCCATCCTCCAGGCAGGACTCAGATCCCCGGATCCCTAGTAAATGGGTTCCCCAGGTCCCCCCAGAGGGAACCCTGGGCTCGATCCCTGGACCCTGCTCCTTTCCAAGAAATGGAAAACTTCCGACAACGAGAACCTTCCGTATTTTCGAATATGGAAGAGTTTAACCTAATGAAACCGACTTCTAGACGACTATATAAGAGCTATAGCAGCCCTCAAGCAGGGGATTGAGGCCTTTTGACTTGGAGATTATAGTTAGGCGGCTAGGGTTAGGGTTCATAAGAATATACTTGTAATCCTTGCTTGTTCTATGTAATAAAGATCTCTTCAAGTTTATATTTTTCTCAATTTCTCTAAATCCTCACGAAACACTCTTAAATCTACCCAACAAATCAACTTATCCATCGTTTTGTGGTACTCTAAAAGAGCCAACACAAAAATCCCCTAACAGAGTCAACTAAAAACAAATCCACAATACCGTTTACAAAAGGCATGAAAATCTACACCGGCGGTCCTAACGTCCAGCACCCAGCTATCCGATCATCCTTACCTAAGCTACCTGCAAAAAGAACAACAGAGTTGGATGAGTAACCTAATGTTACTCAGTGAATTATGATCCCCAACTAACAAATACAACCCCTCGCTATCCCACCCCAAACAATCTAAAGCGAGAGGTTCACCTAACAACACAATTCAATAACAATAAGCAATTTCCGAAATACGTAGCGGTAAACGATAGCAAGATAACTAGCATTATGCTAATTACTAGCTCATCATCAAAATTAAACTCGATTTAAACCAGGGTTTAACAACCCAAAACACGATATAATATATATAATAAACTCGGGCCCTAGTGACGTTATGTTCCTCCTTCACTATCGGCAATATCCTATCTTCATACCACAAAGGCCAAAAGAAGTAACTTTCAACCGACCGCGGCCCACTGTCCTTCGGATCACCGCGCGACGGCCCACAGTCCTTCAGGTCACTGCCACATTACACCGTCGTGTAATCACTCAGCCATAGGCCGTGACCCCGTCTATCTGAGTTTTTCGGATCCGGCGAATAAGGGGTTTCCTTGAACCCGCCGGGTACGAGGTCTGACGGAACACTAACTCACCCCAATATACCTAGCATTGTGGGTTACACAAATGCTATCGGCCAATATATGATTAATACTGTTGGGGAAAAATATCCCGGTATTCTTTCCCCCAGCCTCCAGGCAGGACTCAGATCCCCGGATCCCTGATATATGGGTACCTCGGGTCCCCACCAGAGGGAACCCAGGGCTCGATCCCTGGACCCTACTCCCATCCAAAAAAATGGAAAACTTCGACAAAGAGAACCTTCCATATTTCCGAATATTGAAGAGTTTAACCTAATGAAACCGACCTCTAGACGACTATATAAGAGTGACAACAGCCCTTAAGCAAGGGATTGACTTCTCCAAGGCTTAGATACTAGGGTTAGACGGCTAGAATTAGGTTTCTTATAAAACATCTTGTAACGATACCTTGTTCTTGCCTATTCATCTAATAATACGTCTCTTCAAGCCTATTCTATTATTATTCTCTTCAAAGAATCCTAAAACCCTGACTAAGTAACCACAAACACTGGAGGTTTACCAGCTTATCCATCGTTCTGTGGTACTCTAAAAGAGCCTACACAAAATTCCCTTAACAGTTTGGCGCTAGAAGGAGGGGAGTAATCTAAGCTACGTGACGATGGCGGTGGATGAGCAAGACAATCCCTCAGAATTTACCCCAAGAGAAGCCGAGCTTCAACGACAGATCGACGGACTGCAGAGCCAAGTAATCGACTTGCACAAGGCTCGAGAAACAACCGAAAATCCAGAGCTTTCCTCCGAGGTTCAGAGCCTGAAGGAAAAACTCGGTGAACACTCCAAACAGCTGGAGTTAAGCGCCGAGAAACTCAACCAACTACAGACGGAGAACGCTGCACTCCGAGACCAGAACAAAGCTCCCAGCAAGGCAAACAATAAGAAGTGTCGCTTCAACACTCGGGTTCGACCTATGGGAAGCCTGAGCACTCCAATCCAGGGGAGCAACCCTGATTTGTACACAGGAGTAGCTACCCCAATCCAGGGGAGCAACCCTGACTCGTACACAGATACTCCCTTCACGGAGGAGATCGCCTCAGTCGAGATACCTCGAAAATTCTCCTTCTCAGCATCAAGATGTACGATGGCACCGGAGATCCCGACGATCATATCGCACAATATAAACAGAGGATGCTAGCGTTTGCGCTCCCCAAGGATTCTCATGAAGCTACCATGTGTAAAGGGTTCGGCTCCACTCTAATTGGACCTGCCTTGCAATGGTATATCAATCTCCCTATCAGGTCCTTCTCTTCCTTTGCCGGCCTGAGCGACAAGTTTGTAGAAAAATTCGCGAGTAGTAGGAGTCTGGAGAAGACTTCAGACGGTGTCTACGACATCCTCCAGCATCGAGAAGAACCCCTGCGGGACTACATAGCCCGTTTCAATCAAGAGAAGGTAGCGGTCCCTGAATGCAGCATCCCTACCGCAATCTCTGCCTTCAAGAGAGGCATACTTCCAGACGGAGGGCTCTACAGAGAGCTAACCATGTACCCTTGCAAAACCATGGAGGATGTGCTATCCCAAGCATGGGCACAGGTGAAGTGGGAAGAGGAAGTTGCTAGCCGCGCCAAGGCTCAACCCAAATAGGATCAGAGGTCCACCCGATCAGACCGGGGAGACCGAGAAGGAAGATCCTCCCAAAAGGGATCCAAGGACTCCGGAAGCAGGAACCGGGGCAGGTTCCAATACCGGCCATTAGAAAAAGAAGAGGGGATGTCTGTGTCTACCTGAACCGATATCTACCATCTCTCAATATCCACACCAGAGCTGGTCAACATGCTGAGGCAGATGGGCCAACAGGTTAAGTGGCCCCCAAAGATGAAAGCACCTGACTCATTCCGGAACCCGGGACTCTGGTGCGACTTCCATCACGATCACGGCCACAAAACTGAAGACTGCGTCGCCCTGAAGATCGAGGTCAACGAATTGCTCCAAAAGGGGCATCTACGAGAATTCCTTTCAGAGAAAGCCAAGGCTCATCTTAGCAAAGAAGCATCAGGGAAATCCAAAGGAGACGCACCAAGCTCACCACCTCGTCAGGACCGGGTGATTCATGTCATCTCAGGAGGCTCTGAAGTAAGTGACGTGAGTCATGCAGCTGCGATGAAGAGCACCCGTAATGCTAAACACGGCCTGGAGACTGCTCAACCTAAACGCCTACTTCTAGGTACCGACGAGATAAGCTTCACAGCAAAGGAGCAAGAGAAGATATTAGCTCCCCACCATAGCGAACTGTTTGGTGAAAAGAATACTAGTAGACAACGGGTCCTCCAGCAATATCATCTTCCTGCCGGCGTACCAAGACCTAGGGTTAGAGGAGAATACCCTGACGCGTAAAGTAACCCCACTCATCGGGTTCAGCGGCGAGGTCAAGCAAACCGCTGGGGAGGTTGTTGTGCCAGTATATGCTGAAGGGATCAACCTATCTACCAAATTCCTGGTCGTGGACTGCCAATCGGCATACAACATGATCTTAGGACGACCCTGGATACACAACATGGGAGCAGTTCCCTCAACCCTCCATCAAATAGTGAAGTTCCCTACACCCTGGGGCATCAGAGCAATCCGAGGAGACCAGGAGAATTCTAGGTCCTGCTACCAGACCACCTTAAAAGGGAAGACCAAGGTCTTATAGCAATTACAGAGCAGACCTCAGATCCCGGGGAATCAGGAATCAGGGGTCAACAATAGGGGCAATTTAGGAACCCTCTGCATAATCCAGACCCTGCATCCAAAAAGCTTCCAGAGTGCTTACGTCGACCGCTTCGCATGGTCTCCCCTAAAGACCTGCAAGGCTGCACCTGCTCATAAAATCTGGTCCCCACAGCACCCTCGTCCTCTGCCTCACATAGATAAGATAGCCAGAAGCTTCAACAGTTATCAACCGGCGATCTCACAGATAAACAAGTGGGGCACGGACACCCCGACAAAACCCCCTCGGAAGAGAGCTCCCAGCAGGCACCCGACGGAGATAGGAGACCTCCGAACACATTTGCTCCAGTGGATGAATGCGACTACATGCTTCATGGAAGCACTGAAAACCTCCAATAGGAGACAGTGGCCCCCGAACGTCAACAACACAGAGATCCGCAAGGGCTGGGGCATGAAACAACTCCTAAACGAGGTCCCTAGATTCAAAAAGATGCAGAACCTTGCAGAGGATGAAGGAACCCTCCAGCGAAGACATTCGTTTCAAAAACAAATCAAACCCCATGGGTCACGCAGCAATAAGAGGTACAACATGGCCTAACCACCGGGGTATCTCGCAAGCTGATATCTTGTACGGTCTCCGGACCATGATTTCTATATAATTATTCTATCTTTTATTTAAGCATTATGGTTTTCTACTCATATGTTCGCTGAAAGTCCATAGCCTATATAATAAAATAGTTCCGACTATAAGAGAGAGCACGAATACCATAATACTTAAAAGGGGCAAACGAGCTGGATCAGGTCAAAGAGACCTCCGATCCTGGCAAACCCTCAATGATAAGTGGCACGACCACACAAAAACAAAACGGGTATGAGACATAAGGTAGGAATGGGTCTTCGCAAGCCCGAGTATGCCGTCAATACTACCTAAAACCCCTGTATAGCCTCAGGCATATCGGGGTCCCAAACTAAAATACCAAAAAAGTGAAAGGTACATGTATTAAAACGCTACGTGCTAAATTAATACAGGGGACACGAGGTATAATTGCCACTGAGCAAGTGCAAAAGTCAGGGAGCACCTTTATAAATATCATGTTTCTCCAGACGTGGAAAACGACGTAAGTCTGGCACTTGGGTTTTCACCCACACCAGCATCCTCTAAGACTGATAGTGGATTTCTGCAGAAAGCAGAGTGCAGCACGGGAACTTGATAACGACCAGCCACGAGCGGTAGAAAGCAATACCCAATAGGTACCGAGAGTGGCCACAACTAGGGTGGTAGAATTTGGTCCCTCTAAAACCTAATTCCGGGTTCTGAGAAAGAACTCCGGGCTCAGATAGGCCTTAGTGCCAATAACCTATGGTTTCCTTAAAAGACCTCAGGGTCTGAGGACCATGAGTCTAAAACGAGACCTCAGCGGTTTCAGATGGGCTTTTAAGTGCCAATAACCTACGGGGGTTTCGTAAAAAAGACTTTAGGGTCTAGGGACTACAAGTCCAAATCAAGGCCTTAGGGTCCATAACCTACAAGTTTCGTAAAAAGACTTAAGGGTCTTGGGACTACAAGTCTAAATCAAGACCTTAGGGTCTAGGATTTCCCTAAGAAGGGACCTCAGGGTCCCAACATTATTGAAAACCTCTAAGTGATCCAAGGGTCCCGAAAGAGATCCAATCCTACAAGACCTATGAGGTCTGGTCATTTTAAACGTCCAGAGGTTCTAAGGAGCCCAGACACCCAGGATCCTTGAGTTCTTCGATATTCATCAAGAAGCCTGCAAAAGAGCTCAAAAGAAGAAAAAAGCAAATCCAGAACGCATAAAAGGCCACAGCAGGGCCATTGTTCAAAACAACAAAATAAAGGCACGAAGGCCTGGTTTAGAGTTTTAAGCCCTCGCCGAGGGCAGTGACAAAATAAACCCCTTCGCGGGGTTAAAAATACAGGCAATAAAGATAGAGATCAGTTGGGAGGCGGATCACCGGCAGAAGGCTCTGGCATCTTCTTCTCTGCACCACCAGGAACCTTAGGCTCATGCTCGAAAGAAGGAGGCGGAAGCCCCAAGAACTCGGCTTCGGTGATCTTCACCATCTTGTACTGCTCCATAATAGTCACTGGATCCCAGGCGTCGGTCTAACCGCTAATCCACTCCCACATTAGCTCCCAGCGGGCCACGATCTTGGCACCATTCACGGCCATGGTCTTATCAACATTAAAGGTCGCAGCGGTATCCTTCAGGTCGAACAACTCCTCCTCCCTTTCCTTCAGCTGGCTCCTCAAGGAGGCATTCTCTGCAGCCGCCAATTCCCATGCTTCCTCTTGGTTCTTCCCCTTGATCGTCAACTCCTTGCGCAGTTGGGAAGTCAGATTGTCCATCTCCACCTTCGTGGAAACCACAGACTCCATCCTCTCCCTGAGATGATACAATTGGGACGCCACCTACAAACAAGATCTGATCAACAGCCAGAACAAGAGAAATAAAAAAATATCAGAAGCATTACCTTAAGCAAGTCACCCTGAAGCGACTGGATGGCTGTAGAGGAGTCCTCTTCCAACGCCAAAAGCACCGGAGTAGAAGGAAACACCTTCGTATTGAGATTGTTCAGCACTGTGGCCCAATCGTAAGGAGCAGAGGGATATTCCTTGGGAGAAGAACCCGATACTTTAGATTTCTTCTTGGACGAGGAAGGAGCTGCAGCAGCACCTGCACGACGCTTGTTTCTCCCGACGAACTGCACTTTGTCATCCTCGGTGAAGATAGCTCGCTTAGGGGCAGCTTTCTTTGCGGACATCACCTCAAGAGCTTTCTTGTACTCTGCCAAAGCTTCGTCACCCTTAGATCCTGACATCTCACCTAAACACACAAAAGCAAACTGAGTCAAAACAGCGACTACAAGAAGAGTTATAAGAAGAAGTAGGAAGCTTACCCCAGATGCTACAACGCTTTAATGCCGCTTCGCTCACAAGAAAGGAAACCCGACGACACTCGAGAGGAAGCTTCGACACCTGCTCGATGGTATCCCTCCCTGAAAAGTAATCAACGCGAGGCAAATCTGCATCAAGAAGATAAGACCGTTAGTATAACATCGTCAAAATCAACTCTCTTGACTCCTACTACTAGCCTACCCTCTAACCGCCAAGTAGCTGAAAAGCCAGGAAGATGAGAGAAGGCAAAATTTTCAGTCCAGTTTCCCTCGAAAGACAGAAGCTTTTTCCTTTCTTTCTTTGGAACCTCCCTGACTGGAGGCTCCTTGCTTCGAGGACGAAGATAATATCTCCACTATGCACAAATCAAAGGAACAATGGAATAGGAACACAAGACTTCAGCCACTCCAATCACAAACCCTTAAAGATCGCCTAAGTTCTGCAGGGCTATCAAAGTCCTCAAAGCCGGAGGATTCAGCTGAGCTGCCAAAATTTCTAGGGTTTCGGATATTTTAGCTATCAGAGAAGGAACGTGATCCCCGAAGCCTGAAGTGAAATAACCCTCATATACAGGTACTTCATCTATGCCAAAATATGAGACCACCTCGCCTGGCTCAGGTGCTCGGATGACGACATCATCGGGAAGATTGTATTTCTTCCTCCAGATTGCCACTTCCTCAGCCCCTATTACTGAAGGAGGACCAATAGGGGGATACTAGCTACCCTCCACCGGCGAAATGTTCTTGGTGACGAGGGCCTTAGGATTCTTTGCAGCAGCAGTCAGATCCAGAGAGGAATCGGAAGAATCCATGTATTCCGTTGGAACAACCCTCAACCTGTTTGATCTCACTCTACTACCTATGGAAGAAGAATCTGTACCCGACTCAGTCCACATCTCAGAAGCAGAGGAAAGAAAGAATCTAGAGAATAAGCGATAAAGAAGAAAGAAATTACCTGCGGAAAGAGAGCCAGGAAGTTGGAATATGGAGATCTTTGGAAAGGAGAGAAAAGGAAACTAAAGAAAAAACGGGAGGAAGAAATGAAGAGATAGAGCCGAAAAACCCTAGAAATTCCTTACACGCGTGGATTCGAATCTCGAGACGATGTCGCTAAGCTCGCCCCTTTTCCCGCCAAAACTTTGGACCAGAGGGCAGGGACCTTGTAGATCTCTTTGCTGTCTCCCCGATTCAGAGACCTCAGCTTCCAAAAACCCGGGTTTTTTTTAACAGGGATCTTTTCACTTTCAAAGACGAAGCGTCCTCAAATCTTCTCCAAAACCAAGGGGTTTCTCCCGAAAAATCGAGGGGTGATGAGGAACCAGTTACCAGCCAAATCTCTGACACGCGCATGAACCGCACGACAACGCTCCAGCCTTGTCATCTCGAGGAAGATAGAAGAAATTACTATCAGATATCGACTGAACACGAAGGGACCGGTCCTTACCTAGGTTCAGAATGAGTTCCGACTTGAATGGAACCTAGGCTAACAAGATCCTCGGAACAAGGTCCTGCCTAAAGGGAGCCTACTGAGAATGAGCAACCCCGGTTGACTTGAGTGCACAGGTTATTCCCTGTCTTCGATGACAAAGTCGAGAAATAAGGGGCAAACTGTTGGGGAAAATATCCTGGTATTCTTTCCCCCAGCCTCGAGGCAGGACTCAGATCCCTGGATCCCTATTAAATGGATACCCCGGGTCCCCACCAAAGGGAACCCTGGGCTCAATCCCTGGACCCTACTCCCTTCCAAGAAATGGAAAACTTCCGACAAGGAGAAACTTCCATATTTCCGAATATGGAAGAGTTTAACCTAATGAAACCAACTTCTAGACGATTATCTAAGAGCGACAGCAGCCATCAAGCAAGGGATCGACTTCTCCAAGGCTTAGAGACTAGGGTTAGATGGCTAGAATTAGGGTTTTTATAAAACATCTTGTAACGATACCTTGTTCTTGCCTATTCATCTAATAATACGTCTCTTCAAGCCTATTCTATTATTATTCTCTTCAAAGAATCCTAGAACCCTGACTAAGTAACCACAAACACTCGAGGTTTACCAGCTTATCCATCGTTCTGTGGTACTCTAAAAGAGCCTACACAAAAATCCCCTAACAAATACTAAACCCGGTAAAAATAACACAAGGTTCCTCGTACTAATCGTCACACAATCAACACATGCCACCTAAAACATGCCTAGCATTGTGGGTTACACAAATGCTATATGGCCAATATATGATTAATACTAAACCCGGTAAAATAACACGAGGTTCCTAGTATTAATCGTAAATTAACACAATCAACCATATTCCATAATCTAGCATAAGACTAATTCCAGAATACCTAACTATCCACAACTTATCGATATCATCTAAGCATTCCGCATTCGCTAACTAACCAATCAACCTAACCATTAGTATGCTACTACGGTTCTAAAGCAATAACAAGCATGCTATCAACTTAATCAACATAACCTCAATTATTAACTAGTCAAACCGTTACTCAGTTAGACCTCGCCTCCTGCTATGATCCAACTTCCAAGTAACGGGACCCTGCATGAAAACAACTCAGCAATCAATTGATTATAACTCACAGTTTGTGGTTGCCCGTGGCCTTGCCCCAAACCCGACTTCTGCGATCCGAACCCCTTCCCGTCCTTCTCAAGTAGACACACATCCAGCCTGGTATTGAACTGGTCTCTACTAGAACTGATCTCTCTTGACTTGAAAAAAACCTTCTCCAGATGGTTTTGCACAGTTCTTCGGCCTTCTCGGCGGAATATCGAGCAGAACTTTGACTGATCTGAACCCGTGGAACTGAACTAACTCCGGACGGCACCTCCACTTGATCATAAAAGGAACTGAGTGTAATGGACGGATTGATTTGGACAGAGCTTCCACTTCACAATCGTAGAGAATCATCGATTGGACGGAACTGGCCTTCTCGGTGGAGTATCGGTCTTCAGAATCGACCATACTCTTAAATCGACCACTTTCATTTTCTCTCTCTCTCTCTCTCTAGCCACGTTTTGAACTTGCTTTGGTGTGTTCTGGATGTCTGAAACTGATGGGGTGGCTGGGTATTTGTAGAAAACACCAGCCAATCAGATTCAGGTTGGTGGCCGGCCGTGTGTCGCTCCGCATGGCTCCGGACGCATGCACGGCGGCACCTCGTGCTCCACATGGCTGTATGCATGTCCAGGACACATGCAGGACGCCAACACTCCTCCCAGATGTCAGGCTGCATGACTGGAACTCATGCAAGGCGCTACAGCATCACACACATGGCTGGCTGCATGCTTCAGTTGCATGCGCGGAGACACCTCGTGCTTGGTCGATCCACCTCGTGCTTCTACATGTAAAGGTGCATGTGCAGCTTCCATGCACGGTGACACGTCGAGCTTCTGTAGACACTCAGCTTGCTGAACGGTGGACACCACGTTCTGATCCCATGCAACGAGCCACCTCGAGCTTCTTGGTCTGTTCGTCTGATTTTGACTCTTCCGGTGAATTTTCGCCCCGCGATCAATCCCAAATATTTTTCTACACCCTTTCTGATGCTCTGAACATTTTTAATAAACTCCGATTGATCTCTAAACTTGAGAGAAAATATTTCCCGATCCTTCGGTTTCATTGAAGACTTCAAAATACCGAAATTAGGGTTTTCATCTAATTTCGGGTTATCCCGTCGTGCTTTCTTCTAAAACATCCATCTGATCAATCTATGACATTGTCAAACCATGGCCTAGTAGCATACTTGACTCATGGTTTAAACAAGAACAATCTGATCGCCCACAACTCGACCACCACAAAGATACTCGACCATTCTTTTTTCTTTTTAACGGGTTTCTACATTCTCCCCCCTCAATAGAATTCGTCCTCGAATTCTTAGTTGCACAATTGCTTGTCTTCACAACATTCTCTACTCGTCTTTATAACCTCTATACTCTGTCCATCACGGTTCCTTGAGTGTCATCTTCAAGGCCTCCACAATCGTCTTTATATCTCCTCACCGTAATGATCACTGAATCATCCTCTTGCTTTTACTCTGTCATAACACACTCATCGCCCATGATACTATCTTGTCCTTTCGGTAGATATCATCCTTGTCCAGATTCCTCAAATCCTTTCTCGATCTTCGTCTTCCCAGCTACCGATGAAGTCCTTTCCCAATGAAGTCTTGTTTCCTCCCATCTGTCCAGTCCGTACCACAGCCCAATTATCTGAATTTGTCTCTCCTCTTTCGCTTCGGGTTTGAGTTTGGCGTCGAACTCCCTCCACTTTAAGGTTTTCATCCCTTAAAGTTCCGATCAACAAACACACTTACTCGCTGCAACTCAAAAGAACACTTCACACACCAGTTAGCAGACAACCAACCAAATAATCTACTAACTCATAAATCTAACAACAACCTAACCGCAATTCTAACCAGCAACCTAGCGATTCTAGATTCCACTATCTGAATCTTAATTCCTAAAACAATAAATAATATCGCTGGATGTTACCGGATTCCCTAATGCCTTTTGTGACTCTTTTTGACTCGATAAAATATTCAAAAACCGATTTAATCATGAGTTCCGGAAGCATGGATGAAACCATGCTCTGATACCACCTCTGTAACACCCCCTAACCGTCCTAAACATATGGTCGATCAACCGGCCAACAATCAAACAAGAACATGACTGATTGGCCGTCCAACACCCAGGGTTGGAGATGATTGAGCCAACCGGCAAGCCAACAATCAGACAAGAACATGACTGACCGGCCAACCCAATACCATGGTCCAAAAGCGCTACGTGACGGGCTAGGAATGATCCAGTCAGGGTCACAAAATTTACTCCATGACTTAGACCAGTTCATCTACTAACTTGTCCCGCTGCGTCAAGGCACAAAGATTTGCAACCTGTACCAAGAGTTAGCGTTTTCCGTTAGATTGAGGCCTAAGGGTTCTTAACCCTTACTACGACCTAACGTTGTGTTAGACCGGACTAGTCAAATATCAGAGTACTCATGAAGCGCATATAAAACAATTACTTTATTGATTCGAGAAATATCCATACATTGATACAATTCGAGACCGGTCCCAGCCTAATGCCAAAACGAGTCAACTAAAAACAAATCCACAATACCGTTTACAAAAAGCATGAAAATCTACACCGGCGGTCCTAACATCCAGCACCCAGCTATCTGATCATCCTTACCTAAGCTACATGCAAAAAGGACAACGGAGTTGGATGAGTAACCTAATGTTACTCAGTGAATTATGATCCCCAACTAACAAATACAACCCCTCGCTATCCCACCCCAAACAATCTAAAGCGAGAAGTTCACCTAACAACACAATTTAATAACAATAAGCAATATCCGAAATACGCAGCGGTAAACGATAGCAAGATAGCTAGCATTACGCTAATTACTAGCTCATCACCAAAATCAAACTTGATTTAAACCAGGGTTTAACAACCCAAAACACGATATAATATATATAATAAATTCGGGCCCTGGTGACGTAGTAAAAATAACACTAGGTTCCTAGTATTAATCGCCACACAATCAACACATTCCACCTCAAACATGCCTAGCATTGTGGGTTACACAAATGCTATATGGCCAATATATGATTAATACTAAACCCGGTAAATTAACACAAGGTTCCAAGTATTAATCGCAAATTAACACAATCAATCATATTCCAGAATCTAGCATTAGACAAATTCCAAAATACCTAACTATCCACAAAATACCTCAATTATTAACTAGTCAAACCGTTACTCAGTTGGACCTGACCTCCTGCCATTATCCAACATCCACGTAACGGGACCCTGCATGAAAACAACTCAGCAATCAATTGATTATAACTCACAGTGTTCTTTGCCGATAAGCAACTGGTTGATCGGAGAAGACTTGGCCAAAACCCAATGGACGACTTGACTGGACTGGACTGGACTGATATCGACTTGGACAGAACCTCTGCTTCACCATGTAAACACTAACAGGTCTGGACAGACTGATCTGGACTCGGATATAACCTCCTCTAGCTTCTGGACAGTTCTTCGGCCTTCTCGGCGGAATATCGAGCAGAACATTGACTGATCTGAACCTGTGGAACTGAACTAACTCCGGACGGCACCTCCACTTGATCATCAAAGGAACTGACTCTAATGGACGGACTGATTTGGACAGAGCTTCCACTTCACAATCGTAGAGAATCATCGATTGGACGGAACTGGCCTTCTCGATGGAGTATCGGTCTTAAGAATCGACCATACTCTTAAATCGACCACTTTAATTTTCTCTCTGTCTCTCTCTAGCCACGTTTTGAACTTGCTTTGGTGTGTTGTGGATGTCTGAAATTGAAGGGGGTGGCTGGGTATTTATAGAAAACACCAGCCAATCAGATTCAGGTTGGTGGCCGCCCGTGTGTCGCTCCACATGGCTCCGGACGCATGCAGGACGCCACCAGTCCTCCCAGATGTCAGGCTGCATGACTGGAACCCATGCAAGGCGCCACAGAATCACACACATGGCTGGCCGCATGCTTCAGTTGCATGCGCGGAGACACCTCGTGCTTGGTCGATCCACCTTGTGCTTCTACATGTCAAGGTGCATGTGCAGCTTCCATGCACGGTGACACCTCGAGATTCTGTAGACACTCAGCTTTCTGAATGGTTGACACCACGTTCTGATCCCATGCAATGAGCCACCTCGAGCTTCTCGGTCTGTTCGTCTGATTGTGACTCTACCGGTGAATTTTTGTCCCGCGATCAATCCCAAATATTTTTCTACACCCTTTCTGATGCTCTGAACATTTTTAATAAACTCAAATTGATCTCTGAACCTGAGAGAAAATATTTCCCGATCCTTCGGCTTCATTGAAGACTTCAAAATACCGAAATTAGGGTTTTCGTCTAATTTCTGGTTTTCCCGTCGTGCTTGCTTCCAAAACATCCATCTGATCAATCTATGACATTGTCAAACCATGGCCTAGTGGCATACTTGACTCATGGTTTAAACAAGAACAATCTGATCGCCCGCAACTTGACCACCACAAAGATAGTCGACTATTCTTTTTTTTTAACGGGTTTCTACAACCTCCCCGTGTTAGGATTGAGTAATTTACGCGCCTGCTGCCTTCCTTGGATGTGGTAGCCATTTCTCAGGCTCCCTCTCCGGAATCGAACCTTAATACTTTGTCACTCGTTACCACCATGGTAGGCCACTATCCTACCATCGAAAGTTGATAGGGTAGAAAATTTGAATGATGGGTCGCCAGCACTAAGGCCATGCGATCCGTCGAGTTATCATGAATCATCAGAGCAACGGGCAGAGCCCGCGTCGACCTTTTATCTAATAAATGCATCCCTTCCAGAAGTCGGGGTTTGTTGCACGTATTAGCTCTAGAATTACTACGGTTATCCGAGTAGTAGTTACCATCAAACATGAGTAGTAGTTACCGTCAAACAAACTATAACTGATTTAATGAGCCAATCACAGTTTCACAGTCTGAATTCGTTCATACTTACACATGCATGGCTTAATCTTTCAGACAAGCATATGACTACTGGCAGGATCAACCAGGTAGCATTCATAAATCAGGGCAAAAACACGTCATATTCCCGCAAACACATGGAAAGTGGGAACAGACGCAGACTTGACCGTCATCTTTTGTCCGGAGACAAACGTGCTTAGCGGGACAAAATTTCTTTGAGTCACCACCATAATATTTCCGCAACCAAGATCCCAGCAAACAGCTTATTCGCCTTTGCGAACGATGCATAAATTTTGCAAAGACGCAAGGATCACAAGTGCCGGTTTATGTGTTCACGACTTCCCCACTGAAGGATATACTGCAAACAACATTTTAAGCAGAGCTTAACAATTCCTTCTAAATAGGTATGCAACACAGGCCCCGGATCAGTTCAACAAGCATAAAACTATGCTAGTGAAGAAATTGGGAAGGATAGTTGGTATGTAGTTGGGTGCGCGAACACAGAGCCTACAAACACTAGCTATCCAATCACCACTCATACGCCGAATGTTCTTTTGGCCCGGTAACATCAATATTTCCAACCACTCTTGAGATGTAATCAAAAGAGCAACTGGAAGACGGATGAAACCAGGCTAAGACCACACAAGCGCGAAAATTTGAGGTTAGGGGCAAAACTGTCCGCCGGAAAATTTGCCAGAAAAGTTACCGGAAAATTCGCCGGAGACAGTCCGGCCATCGGACCTCAACCCAACCATCGAAAGTGTTGGACCGAGCAGTCCAACACTACCATACCCCTTTGGACCCCCTTCGGACTCAGAGTAGGCTCAGAAGAGTGCCTACCCCTTATATTGACAAAACACTTTTTTTCAGTGTGTCACCAGTAGACGTTGGTTGTCTTCCGGGACTATTTTTAATGTAAAAAAACTACTTCAAATTTGAATATGATTTTTTGCATGCTTCATAAGAATGGTTAAAGCTATTTCAGGTAAAGTTTCATGATTTTCTTTGCTTCTAACCATGTCTTTTGCATGCAACAAAGTTCGGGGTTTTGTGGTCTAAACGGATGTCTACAGCAACTTTTGATCAACACATGACATCCTAAACTTTTTGTTGACATATTTTTGATCTGTCCGTTCAGAAAACTTTCATCAAAAATATTACTTTTTAAATTTTTGGCTTCTCGGGTGATTTTGGCTGTCCGTGGGTGATTTTGGCCCACGTGGGCTGTCTGTTCAGTACACACAGGACGTCTGTGGCTGTCCGTCAGCACACACAGGACGTCCGTGGCTGTCCGTCATCACACACAGAACGTCCGTGGCTGTCAATCAGTACACATATCAGCACGCTGGTCCTTGGACTCAGCACGTTGGCCCTTCCCGTGGACTGTTCGGGTGATTTTGGCCCATGTGGGCTGTCTTTTTAGTACACACAGGACGTCCGTGGGTGTCCGCCAGCACACACAAGACGTCCGTGGCTGTCCGTGGGTGTCTGTCAGAACACACAGGACATCTGTGACTGTCCGTCAGCACACACATAGAACATCTGTGGACTGTCTATCAGTACACATATTAGCATGCTGGCCCTTCCCGTGGACTGTTCGGGTGATTTTGGACCACGTGGGCTGTCTGTTCAGTACACACAGGACATCTGTGGGTGTCCGTCAGCACACACAGGACGTCCGTGGCTGTCCGTCAGCACACACTGGACGTCCGTGGACTGTCCATCAATACACATATCAGCACGCTGGCCCTTCACGTGGACTGTTTGTGATTTTGGCCCACGTGGGCTGTCTGTTCAGTACACACATGACGTCCGTGTGTGTCCGTCAGCACACACAGGACGTCTGTGTGTGTCCGTCAGCACACACAGGACGTCTGTGGCTGTCCGTCAGCACACAAAGAACGTTCGTGGCTGTCCATCAGTACACATATCAGCACGTTGGTCCTTGGACTCAGCACGCTGGTCCTTCCCCTGGACTATTCGGGTGATTTTGGCCCACGTAGGCTGTCTGTTCAGTACACACAGGACGTCCGTGTGTGTCCGTCAGCACACACAGGACGTCTGTGGCTGTCCGTCAGCACACAAAGAACGTTCGTGGCTGTCCATCAGTACACATATCAGCACGTTGGTCCTTGGACTCAGCACGCTGGTCCTTCCCCTGGACTATTCGGGTGATTTTGGCCCACGTAGGCTGTCTGTTCAGTACACACAGGACGTCCGTGGGTGTCCGTCAGCACACACAGGACGTCCGTGGCTTTCCGTCAGCACACACAGGGCATCTGTGGACTGTCCATCAGTACACATATCAGCACGACTGGCCCTTCCCGTGGACTGTTCGGGTGATTTTGGCCCACGTGGGCTGTCTGTTAATTACTCACAGGACTTATGTGGGTGTCCGTCAGCACACACAGGACATTGTGGCTGTCCGTCAGCACACACAGGACGTCCGTGGCCTGTCCATCAGTACACTTATCAGGACGCTGGCCCTTCCCGTATACTATTCGGGTGATTTTGGCCAACGTGGGCTGTCTGTTCAGTACACACAGGACGTCCGTGGGTGTCCGTCATCACACACACAGGATGTCCGTGGCTGTCCGTTAGCACACAGGACGTCCGTGGACTGTCCATCAGTACACATATCAGCACGCAGGCCCTTCCCGTGGACTGTCCGGGTGATTTTGGCCCACGTGGGCTGTCTGTTCAGTACACACTGGACGTCCTTGTGTGTCCGTGGGTGTCCGTCTGCACACACAGGACGTCCGTGACTGTCCATCAGCACACACAGTACGTCCGTGGACTGTCCATCAGTACACATATCAGCACGCTAGCCCTTCCCGTGGACTGTTCGGGTGATTTTGACCACGTGGGCTGTCTGTTCACTACACACAGGACGTCCGTGGGTGCCCGTGGGTGTCCGTCAGCACACACAAGATGTTTGTGCCTGTCCGTCAGCACACGCAGGACAACCGTGGACTGCCCATGAGTACACATATGAGCACGTTGGTCCTTGGACTCAGCATGCTGGCCCTTCCCGTGGACTGTTCGGGTGATTTTGGCCCACATGGGCTGTTTGTTCAGTACACACAGGATGTCCGTGGGTGTCCGCCAGCACACACAGGACGTCCGTCGCTGCCCGTTGGTGTCCGTCAGCACACACATGACGTCTGTGGCTGTCTGTCAGCACACCCAGGACATCCGTGGACTGTCAATCAGTACACATATCAGCACGCTGGTCCTTGGGCTCAGCACGCTGGTCCTTGGGCTCAGCACGCTGGTCCTTGGGCTCAGCACGCTGGTCCTTGGGCTCAGCACGCTGGTCCTTGGGCTCAGCACGCTGGTCCTTGGGCTCAGCACGCTGGTCCTTGGGCTCAGCACGCTGGTCCTTGGGCTCAGCACGCTGGTCCTTGGGCTCAGCACGCTGGTCCTTGGGCTCAGCACGCTGGTCCTTGGGCTCAGCACGCTGGTCCTTGGGCTCAGCACGCTGGTCCTTGGGCTCAGCACGCTGGTCCTTGGGCTCAGCACGCTGGTCCTTGGGCTCAGCACGCTGGTCCTTGGGCTCAGCACGCTGGTCCTTGGGCTCAGCACGCTGGTCCTTGGGCTCAGCACGCTGGTCCTTGGACTCAGCACGCTGGTCCTTGGACTCAGCACGCTGGTCCTTGGACTCAGCACGCTGATCCTTGGACTCAGCACGCTGGCCCTTCCCGTGGACTGGTCGGGTGATTTTAGCACACGAGTACTGCCCATCAGTATACATATCAGCACACTGACCACACATATCAGCATGCTGGTCCTTCTCATGGACTGTCCATGTACTGATTTTGGACAACTGATGCACAATGTTAGTACACATATCAGCACGCTGGCCCTTCCCGGGAACTGTTCATGTACTGATCTGGACATGAGCTCGATTTTGATGGACTGGACTGTCCAAGTCAGTCTGATTGATGCTAGTTCGAGTTTTAATGAACTGATGGTCCAAGTGTACTTATGCTGGCTCGGCCTTTCATAGACTGATTTTGGCTCCCATGTATTGATGCTGGCTCGAATCAATCCAACCAAGTGTTGGCCGATCATTTTCCTTTGGTTTTTTTTTTGTGGTCTAATCGAGGCCAAGCGTACTGAAGGGATGAATAATATCAAGCCATCTGCCATGATACCCGTGAACACAACTGCGAATGAAAAACCTTTTGGGTTTTAATTCTCCCGTCAGGACGCATTTGGCCGAGACTTGTGCATAGGTGGGCTGCATTTCATCGGCCAACTTGAAATATTAGGGCGAGAGTGAATTTCACCAAGTAAAAATCTCAAACCTCCTCCGACGTCTTCCTATATATTTGAATTTTTTTGGGTTTTGGTTTTCAAAGTTTTGGGGGTGAACGTGTGATTGGAATGGGGGAGGGTCGAATCTTAGCGACAAAGGGCTGAATCTCAGTGGATCGTGGCAGCAAGGCCACTGAAGGACCCAAAGATCGGCTCACTCGAATGGATCAAATCTGGATATAAACTCCTATTGGAGAACTAGATGGATGGAAAGGTCGCACGAAGGTTCCGGAATGGCCTACCATTTTCCCGACTTCAGATGGTGCTTGATATGACTCATAAGTCCACCAAATGAAGAATCTCGAACCGTTGCTTGATATGACTCACAAGACCAACGATTTTGAGAGATGTTTTCTTAGATATGACTCACCAAGAAACAAGAACAACTTCTTTTAACGAAGAACAAAGAGTTTAACTCAAAAGCTTAGACATAATCGATTTCTGATTATTAAAATGAAAAGAGTTTCATACTTGTAGAGTTTTGTAGATCTAGGAATTAAATGAAAAAGTAGATCTAGATCTAGTCTTTAATACGAAAATAAAGAGATAAGACTAGACAAGGTGACTGTTCGGCTTCTATCCAGATTCATTGTATCCTGAAGCATGAACCGCGGTAAGGAGAACGACGGATGTGGGACTGTCCGTATGAACCACCATGTCCGGATCATGAACCAGACTGGACCAAGTGCATCCTATGTCTTCAGAAAGGTGAAGGATCCTTGCCTTAGTGAGATTTGGCTGATCAAAGTGCATGAACTGATCAAAAGGGTCGATCAGTCCATCAGTATGGTCGCCGGTACTTGCAGTATGAGCCAATCGAGCCAAAAGAGGAAAGTCTCGATCATTTTGTGAAACCTCATTATCCAAGTCAAGTCTGGCATGATCTTTCTCAAGTCTGGCATGATCTTTCTCAAGTCTGGCATGATCTTTCTCAAGTCTGGCTTGGCTATCAGTCTTGGCTTGTCGAGTGGGCCGGGAGAGACGGGCTTCAGTTTGGTCAGTTCGAGCATATGGTCGAGGATCTAGACGCTGGACGTTCACGGGTCGAGCCGATAGATGGCCCGGTCGATCTGTCTGATCTGATCGGTAGGATGAACCCCAGCTGGGACGTCTAGAACGTTCTGATTGGTCTGGTCCATGGACTGATGCTCAATGCCTCATACTGGAGGTAATCCCTTAGGATTCTCAGCCACTCTGCCACTTACAATACCCCGTCGTGTATTTAAGTCATCTGCAACGGATTCTACCCGTCGCTCGGTGGTAATTATAATTCAAGGCGGTCCGAACGGCGCTTCTGCCGAATGGACTTAGCCAACGACACATGCCTTTGGGAGCCGAAGCAACTACTGAGGGTCGGCAATCGAGCGGCGAGCGCATACGTCGCTTCTAGCCCGGATTCTGACTTAGAGGCATTCAGTCATTATCCAGCGCACTGTAGCTTTGCGCCACTGGCTTTTCAACCAAGCGCGAGGACCAATTGTGCAAATCAACGGTTCCTCTTGTACTAGGTTGAATTACTATTGCGATACGGGCATCAATATGGTAAAACTAACCTGTCTTACGACGGTTTAAACCCAGCTCACGTTCCCTATTGGTGGGTGAACAATCCAAAACTGTGTGAATTTTGTCTCACAATGATAGGAAGAGCTGACATCGAAGGATCAAAAAGCAACGTCGCTATGAACGCTTGGCTGCCACAAGCCAGTTATCCATGTGGTAAGATCCTTGCCTTAGTGAGATTTGGGTGATCAAATTGCATGAAATGATCAAAAGGGTCGACCAATACATCAGTACGGTCGCCGGTACGTCCAGTATGAGCCAATCGAGCCAAAAGAGAGAAGTCTCGATCATTTTGTGAAACCTCATGATCCAAGTAAAGTCTGGTATGATCTTTCTCAATTCTGGCGTGATCTTTCTCAAGTATGGCATGATCTTTCTCAAGTCTGGCTTGGCTATCAGTCTTGGCTTGTCGAGTTGGTCGGGAGAGACGGGCTTCAGTTTGGTCAGTTCGAGCATCTGTTCGAGGATCTGGATGCCACACATTCGCAGGTCGAGACGATAGACGGCCCAGTCGATCTGTCTGATCTGATCGGTAGGATGAACCCCAGCTGGGACGTCTAGAACGTTCTGATCGGTCTGGTCCATGGACTGATGCTCAATGCCTCATCATGGAGGTAATCCCTTAGGATTCTCATCTGGAAAAACATCAGAATACTTCTGCAAAACATCTAAAAGTTCACTAGGAATCTCTGGTGCAAGGTCAGAAGAAGAAGCCATAAGCGATTCTTTGTACACAAGTAAAAGAAATGGCTTTTGAGAGTAAAGAGATCTCTTGACCTGACTTTGTTTGATATAGAAATTGGAGTTCCGTTGGGATGATTCAGGTTCATCTGGCTTGGGTTCTTTATCACGGTTCCTCTTGAGCTGGATCTGATCTTGATGAACCTCCAAAGGTGTCAAAGGAACAAGCGTGATCTTTTTCCCTCTATGATCAAAGGAGTGCCGGTTTGTGAAGCCATCATGCACGACTCTCTTATCAAATTGCCATGCCCAGCCCAAGAGAATGTGGCATACGTCCATAGGAAGAACGTTGCAAACGACCTCATCCTCATATCGGCCAATGGTAATAGGGACAGTGACTTGCTCTTTCACATACTGTTCTCCAGCATCGTTTAGCGATTCCAACCTGAAAGGAAGAGAGAGATGCCGAGTAGCAAGTCCTTTTTTCCTGACAAGAGTGTCACTAGCAACATTAGTACAACTCCCACCATCAATAATCAAAGAGCAAACCTTTTCAGAAACTAAACATCAAGAATGAAAGAGATTCTCCCTTTGTTCCTTTTCATTGTTTTTGGGTTGGACCCTCAGAGTTCTTCTTGTGACAAGTAGAGGACCATGAGCTGGATAGTCGAAGCAAGGCTCCTCATCATAGATCGGGTCGGACTCATCATCAAAAGCTGGGTCGGAACCATCGACCAAGCGGCCGTCCGTCTCATCGAAGATAGACTCGACCATGCCTTTCCTAGCAACGAGTAGTGGCCCGTGATGCGGATATCGAAGGTACTCATCCTCTTCATCAAAGATCGGACCAAGATCTTCCTTGTTCTCCAGTTCCTCCTCAGATTCAACTTCTCCATTCTCCATAAGAATCATCACTCGTTGGTTGGGACAGTTTTTGGCAAAGTGTCCTAGACCTTGACATTTGAAACACCTAATGTCTCTTGCTCGTTCAGAAGTATCAACTGGCTTTCCTTTGTCATCACGAGCAGGGACATCAGTTTTAAAAGCATTATGTGTTGTGGAAGAAGACTTACCTTTGTCTTGGTAGCTTGGCTTAGGAGTAAAAGCCGGTTTAGGAGAGTAGGCCGGTTTAGAGGGCCGACTTTGAGAAACTCTTCCTCTTAACTTGTTGCTCGATCAAGATTGCCTTGTGTAGCATCTGTTCCACACTACCATACTCTTGAAGCTCCATACGGTCTTGGATGTCGCGGTTGAGGCCAGATAGGAACCTAGTCATAGTGGCGTCCATGGGCTCGTCTACATCAGCCTTGATCATCAAAGTTTCCATCTCCTGGTGGCAGTCTTCAACGGACTTAGTGCCTTGAAGCAAGCGTCTGAGTTTCTGGTGGAGGTCTTGGTGATAATGAGCAGGAACAAATCGTCTCCTCATCAGCATGGAAAACTCATCCCATGTCTCAATCGGTCTCTCACCTGTTCTCCTCCTGTGGGTCACAACTTGATCATACCAATTAATAGCATAGCCAGAGAATTCAGTAACAACTAGTCTAACTTTCTTAAGTTCAGAAAAGTTTTGACAATCAAAGACATGTTCAATTTTTCTTTCCCATTCAAGAAAAATATTAGGATCATTTTTACCCTCAAAAGGTTGGATTTTTAGTTTCAAACCACTCAAGCTATCATTAGTACGTTCATTTCTAGCAAAAGGATTGACATCACCTGGATCTCGGGTTCTAGGACCTCTTCTTGGATGGTATGCTGACCTCTTGGTCATCCTCCTCTCGGATTTCATCGTCGACCGAGTGT
>NW_013617482.1:2352-12352 GCF_000695525.1 Brassica oleracea var. oleracea | reverse complement strand
GGTGGTCGAGTCGCGGGCGATAAGGATGGATCGAGAAGTTTTGAAGTACAAGTGGTCGAAGAATTGATTGTGAGTGAACTGTGAGTCGAATAAGTTGCTCGACCATAGTTAGAAGATGTCTTAGATTGATCAGACGGATGTTTTGGAAGCATCACGTTTTTGGAAGCACAACATTCTAGAAGCTCGACGTTTAAGAAGAACGACGTTTCTTCAGCACGAAGTTTTCTGCGAAACTTTAGCGGAATATTATTTCAAAGACATTGGAAGCACGACGGGAATTAAGCAGGATGGGAACTAAGCAGGATGGGAAGCATGCACGACGGGAAGCATGCACGACGGGATCGAAGCACGACGGGAAAACCCGAAATTGGGAAAAAACCTTAATTTCGGTTTTATGAAATTTTTCGAGGAAGCCGGAGGTTCGGGAAATATTTTTCATCAAGGTCAGAAATATTTTGGAGTTTATGAAAATTATTCAGACCATCAGAACGGGAGCGGAAAAATATTTGGGGTTAATTGCGGATCAAAAATTTACTGGAATGACCAAAATCAGGCCAATGGACTGAGAAGCTCGAGGTGGCTCGTTGCATGGGTTCAGAACGTGGTGTCAACCATCTAACAAGCTGAGTGTCTGCAGAAGCTCGAGGTGTCGCCGTGCATGGAAGCTGTACATGCATGTAGAAGCACGAGGTGGATCTACCAAGCACGAGGTGTCTCCGCGCATGCAACTGAAGCATGTTGATCGACATGTGTGTGCTGCTGTGGCGCCTTACATGAGATATAGTCATGCAGCCTGACATATGGGAGGAGTGGTGGCGTCCTGCATGTGTCCTGGACATGAAGCCAGCCATGTGGAGCACGAGGTGCCGCCGCTCTTGCGTCCGGAGCCATGCGAAGCGACACACGGGCTGCCACCAACCTGAAGCTGATTGGTTGTTGTCTTCTATAAATAAGCATGACCTCCCTTCAGTTTCAACACATGTAGGCTTGTCCAAACAAAGTTAAAAACGTGAGAGAAAATTAGAAAAAGAAAGCAAGTGATTCCGAGTTATTTCGAGAGTTTTTGAGAGTTTTCGAGATCAATTCTCTATTGATTTCGAGCCAGCGCCTTGGGAAGGTTATGTCCAACTGAAGGTCAATCAAGTGAAGATCAGTTCAGATGGGAAGCAAGTCAACGTGGCTAGAGAAGGACAGAGAAACAGAGTGGTAGACTTAGAGTATAGTCGATTCTCACCGAGAAGGCCAGTTCCGTCCAATCGGCGATTCTATACAATTATGACGCGGAAGCTCTGTCTAAATGATTCCGCTCAAGCCAGTCATATTCTCCTACAATCAAGTGGAGGTACCGTCCAGATTTAGTTCAGATCCACGGGTTCAGATCAGTCGAAGTTCTGCTCGATACTCCGCCGGGAAGTCCGAAGAACTGTCCAGAAGCTAAAGGAGGTTCTGTCTGAGTCCAGATCAGTTTGTCGAGGCCAGTCAGTTTCTTCATGGTGAAGCCGAGGTTGTGTCCAAGACAATATCAGTCCAGTCCACTCCATTCAAGTCGTCAATTAGGCTTTGGCCACGTCTTCTCCGATCAACCAGCTGCTTCTCGCCTAGAACACTGTGAGTTGGTTTTGTGTGAATTCCACTTGGAATTTAGGGTAGTTTTGTGAGTTCCACTTGGAGCATAGGGAAGATCGGGTAGAATATATAGTAGAATGCTCACGCTGTTGCATGGTAGAATCCTTAGGGTTATTTATTAAACCGGACTCTGTTTAGCACGGGCAAGCTGAGATGAAATTGAATTAAGACTGAGATAATAACCTGACTAGGAGTAGGATGCATCATGATTTATTGCGTGTTGATATGGTTGAGTGCAGGTTCCCGTTATCTTTTAAGATAGTGTCGTAGCATGAGGCCGAACTATTGGGGTAATAGTTTGATAGAGTAGAATTAATTAAATGCCTGCTAGTTTAATTAATCTTGTTGATTGAGGTTAGACATCTCTTGGTAAGGGAGTGACTAAATGGTTGAGTTGTTTAGTGATAATGTTGTTGTTTAGGGATGTTTGGCCATATAGGCCGATGTCCTAGCTGTGATGTTGGTATTACGGGTCCTATGCCATATAGGCAGGACTACGAGTATTAGTGTTAGTGTTGTAGACTCCTAAGTGTTGTATAGTTTTGGATAGGAGTCTTATTCCCTAGGTCTTTCCTAGGGATTGTGTGTCGAGTATTATGCCGACAGCAGGTGCGAAACCCGCCCATGCTAGGCATATTTTGGGGTGGACTAGTGTTTCCTCATCCTCGTACCTAGCGGGTTCAAGGAAACCCCTTATTCGCTGGATCGGGAAGACTCAGAGAGACGGGATCATGGCCTATGGCTGAGTGATTACACGACGGTGTAATGTGGCAGTGACCCGAAGGACTGTGGGCTGTCACGCAGTGACCCGAATGACTGTGGGCTGCGGTCGGTAGAAAGTTCCTTCTTCTGGCCTTTGTGGTAGGGAGATAGGATATTGCCGATAGAGAGGAGGAACACGAAGTCACCAGGGCCCAGGTTAGAGTGTTGTGTTAGTGTGTCGTAGAGGGTTATGGAACCCTCGAGTTAATGTAGCACCGATATACGGTGTTACGAGTAAGATCGAGACATTGGTAGTTACTATCCTATTATTGTTGTGGTTGTGGTTGTTGACTGTTTGTCTTGTAGGTTCTGACATTAAGTCTTAAGTCTGGTTTAGGTACCTGATTTGGCTTGGTGTGTATTTGGATAGTGTAGGCATGACGTTGGCCTATATGTGTTCGAGTGATTGCTTGTGAAGGGTGGTGGATATTAAAGCTATGCGGTATCATTGGTTGGCCGATCATGTTCTTGTCTGATTGTTGGTCGACCGGTTAATGATACTTGTATAGTCTACGTATCTAACACTACATGAGTACTGAACTCAGGCATATATATGGTTAACTAGGGAATGGTTGTTGACTTGTTTGTCTTGCAGGTTCCCATTACTTAAAGCTAGATCATGGCAGGAGGCCAAGTCTAACTTAGTGATGGTTTGCTTAGCCTTAGCTTTTATTGCATGCTAGGGCTATATTGATTGATATTTTGGGTTGTCTGGGTCAGAGTCTAGGTTGCAGGTAGAGGCCGCCAGCTCACTGAGTAATACTAGATTACTCACCCAACTCCATTGTCCTTTTTGCAGGTCTCTTTAGGTAAGGATGATCAGATAGCTTGGTGCTGGACGTTAGGACCGCAAGTGTAGATTTTCATGCCTTTTGTAAATGGTATTGTGTTATGGGTTAAGTCTTGAATTATTCCATGTTTGAATGTTTCTTAAATCAATAAAAGTAATTGTTTTATATGCACTTCATGAATACTCTGATATTTGACTAGTCAAGTCTAACACAACGTTAGGTTGTAGTACGGGTTGAAAAGCCTTAGGCCTCGATCTAACGGAAAACGCTAACTCTAAGTACGGGTTGCAAAGCCTTGTGCCTTGACGCAGGGGGATGAGTTAGTGGATGAATTGGTCTACGTCGTGGAGTAAATTTTGTAACTTTGACCGGATCGTCCCTAGCCCGTCACGTAACGCTTCCGGACCATGGTGTTGGGTTGGACGGTAAGTCATGTTCTTGTTTGATTGTTAGCTGGCCGGTTGGCTCATTCATCCCTAACCCTGGGTGTTGGACGGCCGATCGGTCATGTTCTTGTTTGATTGACCATATGTCTAGGATGGTTAAGGGGTGTTACACGGTCCGTCGCTGAGGATGCTTCTCCAGACTACGATTCGAACGCCGAAGACGTCTGATTTTCAAGCTAGGCTCTTCCTGGTTCGCTCGCCATTACTAAGGGAATCCTTGTTAGTTTCTTTTCCTCCGCTTATTGATATGCTTAAACTCAACGGGTGATCCCGCCTGACCTGGGGTCGCATTGAGACTTTGGGTCATCAAGAGCTTTTGGACCGGAACGTCTGACGATATGACGAGAATTGAATTCACCACCGCATGTCAAGACGTTCCTGGCGTCCTTAGCTCGGTTTTTGGCCAACCGCGTGCGGTAACACACGGGAGATCAGATTCCGTCCCATATCCTCGAGAGGATGGGGGGGACGACGATTTGTGACAACTCGGCAGACGTGCCCTCGGCCAGAAGGCTTGGGGCCCAACTTGCGTTCAAAGACCCGATGGTTCACGGGATTCTGCAATTCACACCACGTTTCTCATTTCGCTGCGTTCTTCATCGATGCGAAAGCCGAGATATCCGTTGCCAAGAGTCGTTTTAGACTTTACATTGCAGCACTGCTTCCGAATAAACACCACCTCCGGGATGGCGAAAGCTGGCTGTTTAGTTGCATTTTTGTTGACACTTTTCTGTGCTGGGGTTTGGTGATATCCGGAAGCTATGCGTACGATCCAACCAAAACTGAAGTCTTGGTCATGGATGAACGCATAACCACGGAATCGGTAGGCACAGGATCAGATAAGAAACCGTCCTACCTAGAGTGATGTTTCATCGTTCTCAGGTCTTTCTGTTTCCAGGGTACGACAATGATCCTTCTGCAGGTTCACCTAGGGAAACCTTGTTACAACTTCTTCTTCCTCTAAATGATAAGGTTTAGTGGACTTCTCGCGATGTCACAGACGGAGAACCACCCACGTCGCCGCGATCTGAACACTTCACTGGATCATTCAATTGGTAGGAGCGACGGGCGGTGTGTACAAAGGGCTGGGACGTAGTCAACGCGAGCTGATGACTCGCGCTTACTAGGAATTCCTCGTTGAAGACCAACAATTGCAATGATCTATCCCCATCACGATGAAATTTCAATGATTACCCGGGCCTGTTGGCCAAGGTGGGAACTCGTTGAATACATTAGTGTAGCGCGCGTGCGGCCCAGAACATCTAAGGGCATCACAGACCTGTTATTGCCTCAAACTTCCTTGGCCTAAACGGCCACACTAATGTATTCAACGAGTCGCTCCACCAACTAAGAATGGCCATGCGCCACCACCCATAGAATCAAGAAAGAGCTCTCAGTCTATCAATCCTTACTATGTCTGGACCAAGTAAGTTTCCCCGTGTTGAGTCATATTAAGCCCCAGGCTCCACTCCTGGTGGTGCCCTTCCGTCAATTCCTTTAAGTTTCAGCCTTGCGACCATACTCCCCCCGGAACCCAAAAACTTTGATTTCTCATAAGGTGCCAGCGGAGTCCTAAAAGCAACATCCGCTGATCCCTGGTCGGCATCGTTTATGGTTGAGACTAGGACGGTATCTGATCGTCTTCGAGCCCCCAACTTTCGTTCTTGATTAATGAAAACATCCTTGGCAAATGCTTTCGCAGTTGTTCGTCTTTCATAAATCCAAGAATTTCACCTCTGACTATGAAATACGAATGCCCCCGACTGTAACACCCCCAAACCGTTCTAGGCCTAGGTCGAACCACCAGCCAACAATCAAACAAGAACATGACCGACGATCGACCGTCTACCAAAGTTCAGGAGCGCTACAAGACGGGTTAACGGGCAATCCAGACAAAGTTACAAAAAGTGCAATTCGTAACTAGGCCGGGCCACCCACTAACACGTCCCGTCAGACCAAAGCCTAAGGCTTCTCAACCCGTACACCGATCTGACGTTGTGTTAGCTCGGACAAGCTAATATCAGAACAACAAAGCATTTGCACAAAACATTCGCTTTATTTATCTTATATAATATCTGGTTTACAATACACAAAATATTATACAAGTGGTGGTTTCACCTAACAACACAACTCAATAACAATAAGCAATATTCGAAATACGCACCGGTAAACGATAGCAATATAACTAGCATTATGCTAATTACTAGCTCATCACCAAACTCAAACTCGACATAACCAGGGTTCAACAACCCGAAACATGATATAATATATATAACAAACTCGGGCCCTGGTGACGTTAGGTTCCTCCTTCACTATCGGCAATATCCTATCTCCTTACCACAAAGGCCTGAAGAAGGAACTTTCAACCGACCACGGCCCACAGTCCTTCGGGTCACCGCGCGACAGCCCACAGTCCTTCGGGTCACTGCCACCTTACACCGTCGTGTAATACTCAGCCATAGGACATGACCCCGTTCGTCTGAGTCTTCCCGATTCTGCGAATAAGGGGTTTCCTTGAACCCGCTGGGTACGAGGTCTGAAGGAACACTACCTCACCCCTAATATCCCTAGCATTGTGGGTTACACAAATGCTATCGGCCAAAAATATAACCCATACTAAACCCGGTAATATAACCAAGGTTTCAAGTAATAATCACAAAATAATCAACCACATTCCAGAATCTAGAATAAAGACTAATTCCAAAATACCTAACTATCCACAACTTAGCGATATCATCTAAGCATTCAGCATTCGCTAACTAACCAATCAACCTAACCATTTGCATGCTACTACGGTTCTCAAGCAATAACAAGCATGATATCAACTCAATCAACATATCCTCAATATTAACTAATCAAACCGTTACTCAGTTAGAAACGGCCTCCTGCCATGACCCAACTTCCAAGTAACGGGAACCTGCATGAAAACAACTCAGCAATCAATTGATCATAACTCACAGTTTTTGGTTGACTGTGGCCTTGACCCCAAACCCGAGTTCTACGATCCGAACCCTTTCTCGATATTTGAAGATCTTTCTTTCTTTGCTTTCTCTCTCACGTTTTGAACTGACTTTCAAGTGTTTTGAATGTGTTCTAATGAGAGGGGGTCGTGGGCTATTTATAGGAAACAGCAACCAATCAGGAACAAGCCGTGTGGCAGCCCGTGTGTCGCTTCGCATGGCTCCGGACGCATGCGCGGCGACACCTCGTGCTCCACATGGCTGGTTGCACGACCTGCTCACATGCAATGTGACACCACGCCCTCTACCTGTCTGGATGCGTGGCCTGGCTCCATGCAAGGATACACCACGTCCTCCATATTACTGGCCGCATGGCCCAGTCACATGCATCGCTACACCTCGTGCTTGGCTGATCAACGTCGTGCTCCACATGTCTTCTTGCATGTACAGGTTGCATGTCCTGCAGAACCTCATGCTTCCCTTGGCACACACACTGTCAAGAGCCTGCCACCACGTCCTGAACACATACAAATCAAGCCACCTCAAGTTTCTCGGTCCATTCGACCGATTTTGGCCTTTTCGGTGAATTTTCGTCCCGCGATCAACCCCAAATATTTTTCTAGGCCCATTCTGATGCTCTGAGTATTTTTAATAAACTCCAAATGAATCCTGACTTTATGGAAAATATTTCCCGAGCTTCCGGCTTCTTCGAGAAATTCCATAATAACGAAATTTAGGGTTTTTCGCCCAATTTCCGGTCTTCCTGTTGTGTTTCCAAAAGTGTCATGCTTCAAACGTTCTTTGAATCAATCTACCACATTGTCTAACCATTTTCTAGTGGAATACTTGACTCATGGTTCAGACAAAAACAATCTGATCGTCCGCGTCTCTACCACCCAAAAGATACTCGACCATTCTTTTTTTTTTATGGGTTTCTACATTCTCCCCCCCCCCCTTAACAGAATTCGTCCTCGAATTCTAAGGTTCTGAGGGGCCTCCTTCCATCACAACATACTCTCGGAAGAGCTCCGGGTGATCGGCTTTAAATCGCGCTTCATCTTCCCAAGTAACATGAATCCTGTTTTGTCTTCCCCAGAACACTTGTACTTGAGAAATCTCACGATTCTTCAGCTTCCGAATACGCCATTCTCCCAATCTGATTGGTCCTTCCGGATACGTAAGGTTTGTCCTTAACTCCTCTAGTCTTTCGGGTTCAACAGCACTTGGATCCAGTATATGTTTCCGAAGCATGGAAACATGAAATACAGGATGTAGATGCATATCTGCTGGCAGATCCAAACGGTAAGCTACCTCACCAACCTTCCCGATGATCTTGTACTGACCAATGAACCTGACCGCAAGTTTTCCGACCTTGCCAAATCTGTCCTTCCCTTTCTGTGAACGTAACTTTCAAGTAGACCCAATTTCCTATCTCAAAAGTTACTTCTCTTCTTGACTGGTCTGCGTATTTCTTCTGACGGTCCTGAGCCTTCTTCATGTTGGCCTGAATCGTCTCCAGCTTAATCATGGTCTCCTGAACGATAGGTGACCCAAACATTCTTCTTTCGCCCACTTCCGTCCAAGACATAGGCGTTTTGCATGGCCTTCCGTATAATGCTTCATAAGGTGACATCCCTATGCTCGAATGATGACTGTTGTTATATGAGAACTCGACCAATGGTAAATGCTTCTCCCAAGTTCCTGGCCAATCAAGAATACACATCCGAAGCATGTCCTCGATGGTCCAAACGGTCCTCTCCGTTTGGCCATCTGTTTCTGGATGGAACGTCACGCTTCTGAACAGTTTAGTTCCCAAGGGTTCTTAAAGTGCTTCCCAGAATGATGGCGTGAACCTTGGATCGCGATCTGAGAAGATGTCTGAGGGTACACCATGTAACTTCACAATTTGGTCGATGTACAGCTCGGCCAACACTTCAACTTTATCAGTGTCGCGAATAGGCAACAAGTGTGTAACCTTGGTTAACCTATCCATAATCACCCATATCGAGTTGTTCGATCTACCTGGAGCGGTGGGTAATCCGGTGATGAAATCCATGGAAATAGAGTCCCATTTCCATTGAGGTATTGGAAGACTCTGCAACAATCCTCCTGGAACTTGATGTTTGACCTTGACTTGTTGACAAGTTGCACAATGCGCGACCCATTGCGCTACCGATCTCTTCATGCCCGGCCAATGATAGTATCTTCTCGTCTCGGTACATCTTCAAACTTCCAGGATGGATACTAAGTAAAGAATGATGTGCAATCCTTAGTATCTCATCTCTCAGCCCTTGTCCTTTAGGAACCGTGATCCTCCTATTAATTAGCAAGGTTCCATCCTCTGCTAAGTAATATCCCGCATTACTGGGCCCGGCTTGTCCTTTGAGTTCCTCTGCGATCTTCAACAGCTTCTCATCCTTAAGCTGTTCCTCTAGAATTCTCTGAATCAAGCTTGCCTGATTCACCGCTTGAAGTCCCAATGGCTCGCTTGTCTGCCCTTCCAAAACGATCTACTTCACTTGTTTCAACTCCTGGTTCAACAGATCCACTTCTTTCTCTAAATCTGCGTCCAACTTTATTCTACTTAAAGCATCCGAAACAACATTCGTTTTACCAGGATGGTAGTGAATCCTTAGATCGTAGTCAGCCACAAACTCCATCCATCTACGCTGGCGCAGGTTGAGGTCTGGCTGAGTGAAGAGGTATTTAAGACTTTGATTCCGGTATGGCTTGGATCTTTTCTGGATCAGCAGCCACGCCTTCTTCTGATACAATATGACCAAGAAATCTTATCTCTCTCTTCCAAAATGAGCATTTGCTGAACTTGGCAAATAGCTTCTGATTTCGTAACCTCTCCATAACCAGTCTCAGATGCTCACTATGCTCCTCCTTACTTCTCGAGTACACCAGGATCTCATCGATGAAAATGATCACGAACTTGTCAAGGTAGTCGTGAAACACTTCATTCATCAAACGCATGAAAGCCGCAGGTGCGTTTGTGAGACCAAAGGGCATAACTACAAACTCGTACTGCCCATACCTCGTCCGAAACGCCGTCTTCATGATGTCTGACTTGGCAATAGGAATTTGGTGATACCCTGATGCCAAATCAATCTTCGAAAACCAACTAGCTCCCTTTAGTTGGTCTAACAACTCGTCTATCCTCGGAAGAGGATACTTATCTTTTATTGTGATGTTGTTGATACCACAATAATCGATGCACAGCCTCTTGCTTCCATCCTTCTTCAGAAATAGCACAGGAGCTCCCCAAAGTGAAAAGCTCGACCGGATGAATCCCTTTTCCAATAGATCTTCCAATTGCTTCTTTAGCTCAGCCAACTCCGCTGGTGCCATCCGATATGGTGTCTTAGCTATAGGTTTTGCTTCAGGCTCCAAAGTAATGGTAAAGGGATTA
>NW_013617482.1:0-2011 GCF_000695525.1 Brassica oleracea var. oleracea | reverse complement strand
AAACTCTTTGCCTTGAATGACCAATGGAACATTCTTGATACACTGATCTTCTTGAAGGGTTCGGTCTGCGGCGGTCAAGACGGCTACGTTTATCCTGTCAACCACAAAACAATCCCAAAACCGGGCAGTTACTTCAGGGGTCACAAAACTATGTGTTGCCCCCGAGTCGAACAATACATGTGTGGGTTTACCAGCAACATGTATGGTTCCTGCCACAGTAACTCAATCAACAATATCTCAATCACAAAAAAAATACTAATCCAAATTCACGCAATAATCAATCATAATCCAAAATTTCTAAACGCGCAACTTAGCGATCAAGCAATCTATACTTAACCAGCATACTAACTAGGTTCCAGGAACTAAATTCCATTCAATAAAAAGAGGAGGTTAAGCACCCAATACCTGTGATGGGACCGCTTGACGGTCCTGCATTGTCTGGGTTTTCTACGCCTAAGGCATAAACCCTACCTCTTAGGTTTTGCTTCTTTGGTGCTTGCTCAATACCTGGACGGCTAGGAGGATCTCGGATCGCGTGAGGGGTCGCATCGATTGGCTTGTTTGGACATGACGATGCATAATGGCTCTTCCTTCCACAGAAGAAACAAGTGACATCTTCCATCCTCAGCCATGAATAACCTTGCTAGTTACTCCGTTGTCTGTTGGGACAAACCTTGGAAATGTGTCCCGGTTGATCACATATGTAACATACTCCGGTGTTACTGCAATAATTGGTTTGGCCTCCAAATTTTTGTCCTTTGCCTTTGTTAAACCTTGGACCCTTATTGAAATTTGGTCTTCCTCTTTGGCTAAACTTGGTATGTCCACCAGAATGCGGTATGGTCATCCTTTTAGCCTCCAATACAGTCTCAACATTAACAACTTTTTCCACCAGATCCGATAAGCTGCTAAAGTTGCTTCCAGCTAAACGACTTCCAAGCTCCGGCTTCAATCCGTACATAAAGTTACAGATCATAGTTTCTTCATCTTCACGCCCATCAAAAATGTGTCGCCTCAACCTTGTGAACTCAGATTCGTAACTCCTCACTGGCGTATCTCCTTGAACAAGGTTCAAGAATTGGCGCTCCAACCGATGCTTCGCTTCTGGAGGAAAATACTTCCTCTCAAACTCTCCCTTGAACGATTCCCATGATGTGATGGTGTGTCCACGCTGCATGTCTATACTGTCCCACCATCCTGTTGCGTCGCCTTCCAAATAGTACACCGCGATCTTCTTCTGATACTCCTCCGGACACTCCATAGCCTCAAATTTCTTCTCTATCATAGTAATCCACTTGTCGGCTTCAATAGGATCTGATCCTCCTTTGAACTTGCAGGGTCTGATATTCTTCATGGTAGATAATAGCTTGGAAACTTCATTGGTTGAGTACGCCTTCCTTGGTTACCAAGTGCCTCGGTCATCACGTCATGTAAAGGCTTCAGGGTGTTTTCCGCTCCTTGATCTTGTGGTCCTTCAGTGGCACGGTTCTGATCTGGCCTTGGGTTTGATTGAACGGATTGATCATGTTGATGTCTCCGGTGCCAAATACGACTTGGACTAATACTCGCCAAACTGTCTTCCCTCACTCTAGTCCTGTTACTGTACACAGGGAAAGATCTTTCTCTGCAGAGGGGTCCTATCGTGTCCAAACATCTCACTGATGCCATTTCCATCCTCCTGATCTGATCTGTAACCCAATCCTCCGCCTGTCCAATCCATACCCTCTCCCCATGTCCGACCTCGTCCATCATCACCTGTCCCGCGATTAGCCATCTTCACACAATCAAAAGGGTAAATCATATTCCTATTACGGGAAGCGGCTGGTTTCCTAATCATCTTTTTACGACTCCTTTGGCTCGATAAAAATCGTTAAAAAGCACTTGTGTCACGCATGGACGAAACCATGCTCTGATACCACCTCTGTAACACCCCTGAACTGTTCTAGGCATAGGTCGAACCACCAGCCAACAATCAAACAAGAACATGACCGACGACCCGACCGTCTACCAA
>NW_013617481.1:34250-66869 GCF_000695525.1 Brassica oleracea var. oleracea | reverse complement strand
GTCTGCGTTTGGATGCCGCGTCCAGTTCACGAAACGAACAGGGCCTAAGAGGTTGAAAAAAAAAAACTTAATAAGGCACACGTGGTTACCTTTTTGACAAATTTAGAAATTAATATGTATATGGTTTAAATTGAGATATTCGACTGCCACGTGTTAACATTGTATTCTAAATATCAAAATAAATTTATTCGTTATCACCCGGTAGACAAAACATTGTTATCACCTGAGTATTTTCTAATTTAAACTTGAAACAATCATTAAATATTTAAATTACTACCACATTTTTTGGGAGTATCTTAAACTAGAATAAAACCTTTTTATAATTGCTTTAATTTAAATAATATCACGTTTATAATAAATATTACTACCAAATTTTTGACATTTTTAATTTATTATAAATGCAATATTATTTACAAATAAAAAATGTAGCAAAATATATGTTCTCAGTGATACTAGAACAATTGTTTCCAAAGTTTTATTTGAATTAAAGATGTATATATTAAAGAATTCATTCCAAAATCTCATATAAAGTTCACTTGGACTAATTTCTATCTTGTGAATTTATCATTAAATATTTTTCATGGTTATCTCAGATATTTTAATATACATTTATAAATTAACTATATTTATAAGGAGTCATGTATATCTTATAATCTGATACTTATTATTTTCAAAGTATTTTTATTTATTATATATCTAAATATTATAATAAATTATTCCACGCGTCAGAATATAAGTCAAATAATATCTAGTAAATTTATATTTCAAAGTTACTTTATAGTGTATTATATGTTTATGCACACAAATTAGTTATAATATATGAGTAATTAATTTAATTAGCTAAAAACAACTGGCAAGAGGAAATCAGCAAACAAACATTATAAATACAAATTAAAATTAAAAGATCTGAAATGAATAAAGAGGGAAATAAAGAAAAATACTATTTCTCCAAAACAAAAAAAAAAATATATATATATATATATATAATATCAAAAGGAGAGCAAATATTCTAAGAACATTGATACACTTACCTTACATATACACAATATATGTATAGATTTGTATATCTACTATATAAATAGCTAGAGTCACCCCAAGTCTAGCTAAACTGAAAAGGACAAGAAGCTTTCACATGACCCGAGCCACACCATTCATGGGGCCCTTTTACTCTCTCTAGGAAGTGATCTTCAATCTATCATCGAGAAATTCTCTTAAACCACTATGGCCCTGTTCGTTTCGTAAATTGGATGAGAATTCCAGACGCGGCATCCGCGTGCAGTAATTGGATGCAGCAATTAGATGTTGTTCGTTTGCGATTCTCGGAATTTTGGATCATGCGTCTGGAAACTGTATCTAGATGCAGTTATGTTCGTTTTGTATTTCTGTATTTTGTATCTGGATGAGTTTTATGTTAAATGACCAAAAACTCTTTATCTTTTATTTTGGTCTAAACATGTGTATAACTATATTTAAAAATTCAGTTTTTATGTTTTAACTTATAAAAAATTATGTTTAACTGCAAGTAAAATAGACATAAATAAAAATAAATATCAAATTCAATTTTTCATGTTTTATAACATTATAAAGTAACAATAATAATATATACACAAGAAAAATAGGACCAAACTTACCGGTAAGTTGTAAGCACAAAAGAAAACAATCGTACCGGAAACTATAGTCGAGCAGGTTACAAAAATGGGCCGGTTTGTTGACCACATCTAAATTTCCTGGTTTGACTGACATATCTAAAATAAGATGCCCCATTGTAAGAATATAGTACACAAGGAATCAATAGTGTCTGTTGTCTTGTGCTTCAGCTCATTGAACTCAACTCATCCTTTTGTTCCAAAAACGTAAGCCCCTGCCAAAAATAAGAATTTATATGACAGTACTAGAATCACAACTATACCAAAAATAAAACAATGTCTCACAAGTTAGAAATGCTGTTGCTTTTATTCCTTCCGGCTTAACAAGACTCAGATACCTTATTAATTTTTAAAATAACAGTAGAGGAGATAGGATCATAAAAGTAAAGAACTGATAGAGACACTAGGAAAAGACCAGCTTATTTTGGTAAAGATGTGATTTCACAAATGCTATGACAAGTTCAGATAGTAAGTTTGAGAGGCACAAATGCTTTCCATCTACATGTCACAAGAATAAGTACACAAATCAAAGTAAAGATTTTCTCACCTAGTTCCCCTTGAACAAGGCTGAGAAAGAAGTCCAACAACAGGATACTCAATAGGTGATGAAAGCCCCGCTGCTTCTGCAAAAAGTGGAAAATGGTAGAAAATATGTTAAAAGAACAAGTTTCAAGCTAAAACAAACCAACACACAAGAGGCATTAGAACTCTCACATAACATTAGAAATCTCACATAACATTTCAAGCTAAAACAAATTTCACAAAGCTCAACACAATACAACTTAACTTTTCAAATCACAAACATCAAAGCAAAGGGAGCCGAAATGCTTCAGAACAGAGACGCAAACGGAGCCGAGATGCTTTAGAACAGAGACAGTTACCTCAAAGGAAGAGATGGGTTTCCGAGACTTGTTGTTTCTGAGATGAAGCTTGAAACTTTTTGTTTCCGAGAACTCACCGGCGCAAGACTGCTAGAGTGAGACCAAAACAAATGAGATTTCCAAAAGGGTATCTAAGTTAGAGACTAAATGTGACGAAAAACTTACCAATCGAGCTTGAGAGAGAGGAGAGACTCGTGAGAGAGGGTGAGACTGCGAGAGAGAGAGAGAGAGAGAGAGAGAGAGAGAGAGAGAGAGAGACTGCAAGAGAGAGAGAGACTGCGAGAGCGAGAGAGGACTAGATTTAGGGTTCTGGGATCAAGAGTAAGAGAGATTTCATCGTTGAAGAGAGGTTGCAGAGAGAAGAATCAGATTTGCTTTGACAGCTACAAAACCAATTTAGGTTTAAAAATCAAAGGTAAAATTTGTAATTCTGAAGATAAATTAGTTGTTAAAAAAAAATAATAATAAATTAAGGGTATTATCGATTTTTAATACTTTTGGATGAGTTTACTGTTTCTGGAAGCGTTTAAAAATGTCATCCAGAATTCCCGAAAAATCTGGATGAGTTGTGAAACTGTATCAGGATGCTGCGCCCAACTTAACCTCATATTTCACACCAAACGAACATCGGTCCGCGTCTGCGTTTGGATGCCGCGTCCAGTTCACGAAACGAACAGGGCCTAAGAGGTTGAGAGAGAGAGACTGCGAGAGAGAGAGAGACTGCGTGAGAGAGAGACTGCGAGAGCGAGAGAGGACTAGATTTAGGGTTCTGGGATCAAGAGTAAGAGAGATTTCATCGTTGAAGAGAGGTTGCAGAGAGAAGAATCAGATTTGCTTTGACAGCTACAAAACCAATTTAGGTTTAAAAATCAAAGGTAAAATTTGTAATTCTGAAGATAAATTAGTTGTTAAAAAAAAATAATAATAAATTAAGGGTATTATCGATTTTTAATACTTTTGGATGAGTTTACTGTTTCTGGAAGCGTTTAAAAATGTCATCCAGAATTCCCGAAAAATCTGGATGAGTTGTGAAACTGTATCAGGATGCTGCGCCCAACTTAACCTCATATTTCACACCAAACGAACATCGGTCCGCGTCTGCGTTTGGATGCCGCGTCCAGTTCACGAAACGAACAGGGCCTATTTTTCCCAACACTTTAAAGTCATCTAGAGAGAGAAAGTGAGAGAAAATAAGAGAGATCTCCAACTTGAACTTGAGACACCATTGATTTCATTTTCAGCTTTATAAAATATTTTTGGAGTCAACGAAAATATCTAAGAAGAAGCAAACACCAAGAGTACGTCCGTCTTCTTCTTCTGGATTCTAGGGTTCTATTTGTTCTCCATTTTGATTTTCAATTCACTGATTTGATATATATCGAATTGTTTAATACCCGTTATTATTACAATTGTGGATATGGTTTTATTTGGTTTCTGATCAGTATTATCTCATGTAGTTAAAGGATTTTGTGTTGGGTCATCATCTTGTCAAGAAAATCACTCATCAGATCCATAGAAAAAGGTTGAATACTTTTTGAAAGATCTTGAATTGGTTCATCCTCTTGTCAAAAAGGTCGGGTACTTTTTGAAGATCTTGAACTGAATTTAGTCGTCAATCTTCTCATTAACCCTTTCATAAAAGAAAGCTGGATACTTTTTCAAGATCTAAATATTGGGACATCGTCATTTCAAGAATCCATATAACAAAGTTTGATACTTTTGATAGATATGTCAACGAGGGCGAGCACTCACCAAGAACCAGCAGAGAACGGAGCTAGTGGTTCAGACAACAACAACAACAACAACTTCAACTCGGCGATGAGAGAGCCCATGTTCGAGAAAGTGCTTACACCAAGCGACGTCGGGAAACTAAACCGGCTCGTGATTCCAAAGCAACATGCAGAGAATTACTTCCCGTTAGAGGACAATCAAACCGGCACGCTGTTGGATTTCCAAGACAAAAACGGCAAGATGTGGAGGTTCCGTTACTCGTATTGGAACAGTAGCCAGAGCTACGTGATGACCAAAGGATGGAGCCGTTTTGTCAAAGAGAAGAAACTCAACAACGGAGACACCGTCTCGTTCCACCGTGGCTACGTGCCCAACGACAACGAACCGGAGCAACGAAGGAACATATTGTTCATCGACTGGAGGAATAGATCAGACACAAATCTCTTACACAACATTAATCATCATCACCACCCGATCTTGGGGCCTCCTCCTTATCCAACGGCTAGTTATTATCCTGTGACAGAATATTCCATGCCGCATTACGGGAGGTTTCCATCTTTATATCATAACCAGTTTTTAGGGTATGGTTATGGACCTTATGGTAAAACTGTTACTGGAGGGCGTTACTACGCGGGATCACCATTGGATCATCATCATCGGTGGAATCTTGGTAGATCTGAGCCGTTCGTTTATGACTCCTGTCCTGTTTTTCCAACGACGAGTTTGACTTCGTCCTTGGCGATGTTGCCGTCTTCTTCTCCTTCTCAGCCGCCGCAGGAGGGCACGGCCAAGAAGCTAAGGCTGTTTGGGTTCGACGTAGAGGAGTCTTCTTCTTCAGGGGAGGCACGTGCCGAAATTGGTGTTGCTGGGCACTCTTCATCTTCTCCGGTTGTGATTAGAGATAATGAATCATCATGGAGGTCGCCACGTGGAGAAATGGGTGGATTGTCTTCTTCGGTTGTGAACTTAAGCGATGACGAAGACTACAAAAGGAAAGGGAAGTCTTTAGAATTTTAGACAGATAATTTCATTTATGTTCACCTCCATTTTCTCTAATTACCTTTTATTATAAAGTTTTGAATTTGTACTCTCTGTGCCTATCTCTAGCTAAGCTGACAAAGTTCCATGGTACATTCTAACCTAATGGGGAGTTCCAAAAGCTCTCTCTCTCTCTCTCTCTCTCTCTCTCTCTCTCTCTCTCTCTCTCTCTCTCTCTCTCTCTAACCCATATGGTCCAGTTTGTTTGGTACTGTTGTCTTTGCTTGATTTAAAGAGAATTGTAGCTTATGGCAGAGGACAAAAAAGAGAAGCTACGAAAGGACAATTTCAAGTTACAATAATAAGTTTGAAGAAGAAACACAAAAGATGTGTATATCTTTCATCTTTCTTTTTTTTTACTTTACCCCAAAAAAGAAAACTTCTACTACCTCTCATTTACTTTGTTAGTTTCTTGTTTCGTTAATTGCTTGTAACCGTCAGTCTTTGCGACCGTACGTGTCAGGTTCCGAATTACAAGTTAAAGATTATTTAAGTTAGGGATCTTGTTGATGTCATAAGAACCAATATCATATGCAAATTATTATAAATGCACTCATCATATACTGGAATAGCCCTGATAAAAGCAATAGAAAACAAAACTAGTTTGGGGTTGCAATTTTTTATATTAAAAACTATGATATCAATGCGCGGATCTTCAAAATCAGGCTATGTCAGGACTAGCTTTCTTTAATCTAGTCGATCGTCAAATCTGCTACGAAACAAAGAATTATAAATCTCTTTGAAAACAAATAACTATAAGAACAACTTTTTTTATTAGCTTTAGATACTACTCAAAATTAAATCTCTCGATATTTCTCTCTTAGATTTTTTGGAACACCTTTCCATTAGACATATATTTATATGAAAGACAATTCACTTTAACATGTGGAATATGAAAAACACAAACATAACCTAAATAAAAACTTCATTTTCCTATTTCTAGGTTTCTTTATTGTGTATATCTTAACATATTAAACATCTAATAATATGTTAAGTTTCCACAAGGTTGAAATTATCCAACATTCACCCCCTTAATTCCAACTTGAATTAGGGAGATCAATTTCTTGAACTCCGATTAAGCTCCTCATTTGCTTGAACATAATCCTTGCTAATGGCTTTGGAAGGGGGTCGGCCTTCTGCTCAACGCCCGGCACATGCTCCACTTCGATCTGTCCATTCTCCACACACTCACGAATGAAGTGATACTTCTTCAGTACATGCTTACCCCTTCCATAGAAAACTGGATTCTTCGTTAGAGCAATGGTTGATTTGTTGTCGATCCTAAGCTTGACCTTTTCGCCTTATTTGCTTAGTATCTCACTCAACAATTCCTTGATCCATATAGCTTGCTTCGCTGCTTCTGTTGCTGCCATGAACTCTGCTTCGCATGATGACAATGCAACCATTTGCTGCTTCTGCGATGTCCAAGTGATTAGTGATGAACCGTATAGAATGCATGTCCTGACGTGCTCCTCCCATCATCGAGATCAATGTTGTGACTGTTGTCACTATAACCAACGACACTCCTTGGCCCATCTCTCTTGAAGAACAAACCAAAGTTTGTTGTTCCTTTCACAGACCGCAATATGTGTTTGATGGTTTGTCCGTGAGAGTCTCTCGGATTGTGCATGTATCTGCTAAGAACACCTACTGCGTAACACAGGTCGGGTCTTGTGTGAAGCAGATACCTCAAACATCCTATGATTCTTCTGAACTCGGTAGCATCTATCTCTCGTTCATCTTCAGCTTTTGAGATCTTCAAACTCGCCTCCATTGGAATTTGAGTTGTGTTACACGCTTCCATCTTTGTGTCACACAGGATTCCTTGAGCATACCTCTCTTGCTTTATTATGATTTCGTCTGCTCCTTGAATCACCTCTATGATCCAAAGATCCAAAGAGATTTGTGATTGAAACTCCATTGATATCTATCTATTTATCTAATGCAGTTTTTATACCTTATTCATGTTATGAATTGCTTGACCATGTCTGAGTAGTTCTCTTGTTAGATTTTAGGGTTTAAATAGGTTATGAGGGATTAGCCCCAACTATAGATTGCTAAGTTGTGATATTCATCATTAGGATTATCATTAATGCCTGTCTCTAGATTAGCTACCTAGAACTTGCCCTACGAATTGTAGACATAAGCGACAGCTTGCATCTCACCCTGAATCCATCCTAACTGAGCTGAGACTTGCTCGAATAAGCGAGAGCTGATCTAGTAAGCTTAGAGAGCATATTCAATCTGCGCATTAACGCTTGACCAAGAGCATCGATCGATATTCCTATCGAATAATCGGTCGACGTTTCAATAAGTGTATCGATCGATATTCCTATAGAATAATCGATCGACACTGGTCAATAGACAAACCTAGAAAGCGAAAGCCTAAGGGTTTGTTATTAAGTGTTGAGCTCTATAATATCATGCATACAACTTATTACGCATCTGTAGGATTATGATTCTGATTACCTGAATAAAAACCCTAAGTCTAGCTATTTCCATTTAAGTACCAAAACCTCAATCAATCAATCGAGCAATTACTTGCTCACAAACTTGCAACTTTAAATTTAAATCATTAAACAACCTAGCTTAACAATTTTGATTAGACACTACAGAAAATGTGGGTATTAATAACATCATATTATAGCATTTATGATAATTTTACTATTGTATATCAATACTTGACTTTTTTATAGCGTTTATCAATTTAAAACACTATATTTGTTATCGCGGAAAAATAAAAAATTTAGCCGCGTTAATTTGCTAAATGTAGGCGCTTTAACATTGCAGATTCAAAATTAAATGCTATCAGTAAAGTAAAATATCTCTAATTTAGTCAAAAAACAAGTATTCTTTTCGACTTTAGTCTTTCTTTCTTTGACTTATAAACAAAATATTTTAATTTTAATTTTAATTTTCTTTCATTTCTCTTTGTTCTCCGTACGAAGAAAACAAAGTAGTCACAGATTCAATCTGCTTGGCTTCCTCAAATTCTCAGATTTGATCTCTAGCCACTGTCGATTGAAGCTTCACCACCACACTCTTTTTGAAACCGTCGCTCATCACCACCATCTCCATCCCTCTCATCCGCCATCTCTCTCTCTCTCTCTGATTTTGTTTTGATTTTACAGGAAGGTGGGTCGTGAGCAACTAGAGATTTCCGCCTCGCCGCTGCTAGGATGCTATAGTCACTGCCAACACCTCACTCTCATTCTCTCCCTTCTCCGGTGGTGGCGTCAATTCGAGCTCGACGATTGTTCTCAAGAAAGAAGATGAATTCGCGTTACCATACTCACTCCTCCTTCCTCAAGCTTCCTCATTTCTTCAGGCCAAAGGTCACCCCTTTACCCTTTGCGTGTGATTGGTCACCAATAAACAGAAGTTTGACACTTTCGAGTTTTTTTTCATGTCTCAGAGCTTTGTTCGCTTGTGTAGAATGATTAATATGTTTCTGTTTATGATTCTGTTAAGTTTAAGACAATTTCGAAATTAATCTGAGCTGTATAGGATCTGAGTTTCATTTGATCAGTTTATGTCTTTCTGATAGTGTAAACGTTTCATCAAAACTGTTCTTTTTTAAAAATCAAAAACCTGCAATGATTATGTCTTGTGTTTATTTCTTAGTGTCTGTTTCTTGTAGAACTTGTTACTTTCCTTAGATATCTTGGCAACGTTTGAAGCGGTTGATATTATGTGCTGTGTTTATTTCTTAGATGTCGGTTTCATTATGGTTATTATTTTTTGCAGTGGGTGAGTTGATTTGGGATAGCCTTGCAAATAAGTCATTGAATAGCTCCCTGCATCACTCTGCAAAGATGGATTGCTGAAAGATTGCAAGAGTCTGCAAAATCTTTCTCTGCATAACAATCCATTTCAATGGATGAGTTTCAGCTGGTAAGTAGTTTTATTCTGCAACCTCAAAGAACAAGCTTGTGATTGTATTGTTGTGTGTAACATAGCAATGGTGTAAATGTATATAGATGGAAGGGCTGGACCTTGAAGACTGTCCTGCAAAAGAGCCTCGTGGTCATGGGTTCTATGCATACTTCACTATAGCAACAAGGATAACATCACCAGATTTCATCACCGAGTTTATCTGTTGTATTTTGCAATGAGTTGTGTTTCATGTATTGATTTTGTGTGTTTTGAATCTTTAATGGAAAAACATAGGGTATTCTATGCTTTAGTTGTGTTTTATTAGAGTAAATTTTATTTATTAATCTTAAACATACCCTAAAAAGGATAAAAATGATAATTTGAGTTTTGATAAAAAAATATTTTTATATATAATATTTTTAGAGGTGTATATCCTAAACACTAAACCCCAAAACTTAATTCCAAACCTTATTGACCTATATCACATAAAACATTAAATTAATAAATAAAATTTTGATATTGAATTTTCAATTAATTTTCTATTTAATATTGAATTATGAATTATATTTTTAATAAATTTTCAGATAATTAAAAACAAATTAATAACACGAAACATTTGCTATTTTTGCTATCGGAAAAATTAAATAATGAGTTTTAATAACATTTGTATCATGTTATTATAAATATTAACAATTGCACACAAACTAACGCTATCGTTGTATAGTTAACTATAGCATAAAAAAAACTACTATTAAAAGTGTCGGACCTATTATAACGGGCGCTGTCAGAACGAACAAATAAGCGCTATTATACAGAACTCATAAGGTTTTCTGTCCGCTATTACTACCCTTATTTCCTGTAGTGAGATTTATTAGGTTCCCTAGCTCCTTGTGGATTCGATCCCTAAATACTACAACTGAAGCTCTTATTTGAGAGAGTAATTCACTCCTTAGGGTAGTTTGAGTGATATCAAAGACCTACAAAAAGGTTATTCGGTTGAAAAGATCAAGGAGTTTTAGTCTTAGAAACAGAGGTTATCGAAAGAAAGAAGAAGAGCCAGAGAGTATATTGTAACTGCGGTTAGGTTTGGAAGAGTCAGAAGCTGGCTAAGAGGTGAGTGAAATCATCAGAGTATCGCCGAAGTGAAAGCTTTGAAGAGTCGCAGCAAAGAGAAGAGAGAGTGACATTGAGCTAGGGTCTGGTATAGAGAGAGAGAGAGAGAGAGAGTTTCAGAGTTATGTCTGAAAGTTGGAGGTTGTGGATCTAATTCAACCAAACTCCGGATGGGCTTGTGCCTGCCCAAATATTCCTTGCTTGCCAAGGCTTCAACCTGAAAGAAAAGGAAACCCCCAAGTCTCACCCCAGGTTACGGATGATGATTAAAAGATGCATTTTATCTAATGAGAAAAGTTGATAAGTTTGTTATAACAGCATCATCAACTTGACAAGAAAAACCAACGAACTGATAAAGCACATAGAGAGAAAAAGAAGACGACTTAGCTCAAGATCGGGAGAGTGAAACTCGACGGAATTACTATGGTGGAGATCAGTCAGAGAGGACAAATCCGGGAGTGATTTACTGTCTTCATCTTTTAGATCTGAAATTGAGTCATCTATTTTATGTTCTTGTGATAACTTACTCTGTTTTGGGAATCACCATTGTTATGACATTGAAGCTTGATCAAACAATCGTGGAATGATGTAGCGGAACCTTTTAGGGTTTGGGAATACTCTTCTCATTGTTTTATATATCAGAAGCACTTTAGGGTTTTGAAATACTATTTCTTGTGCTATAAAGCTCGTTTATAAATCTTTTTCTTATTAAATCATCGAAAACTTAATACAACTCTAAGCATAAGAAGCCCATTTATATGAAAACCAAATAACTTATAAACTATTAAAAATCTTTAAGATAATTCTTACTAATTAAGATAAATATCGAAATAGTAATAAATTAGATAAACATAATATTTAGAATATATCTAAATACTCTCCCTGCATCTTTTTCTTTAGCCCTCAAATCTAAACCGTGGTCTTCAACTCAAAAACCTTCGATACTTAAAATTTCTACATGAAATCTTATTCTTTTGGCACTCTTCCGCATATAATATTCCTCAAATAAAAGAATATAAATCATACAACCTTGTCCAAAAGTCCAAAAGTCCAAAAGTCCAATTTGGAGCACCATCATCAATGAACGTGTAATCTTCACTGTCATTAAACTTGCTTGTGTGCACGTCACGGCTTCTACCATCTCTTTAATTAATGTTTCTTTCTTCTCCGAAGACATGTTGTAGTATGCTCGGCTGGATGCGCGAATCCAACACTGCCTGTTGATGACTTGGAAACTTTTGTTACGTGAGAAACTATTGACCACGCCGTTTTTGACCGTCACCACGGGAACATCAAATTCAACACCACCAAATTCTACTTCCACGTCCAAAACATTACCATTACGTTGAGGTGAAGCATCATGTAGCTTTTGGGGTGTACATAAAAGAGGCTCCATGGCTTGTTGTAACGTCTCGCATAGATTTTGTTTGAACTTCTTCAACTCCTTGCAGAGATCATGTTCGAACTTCTTCAACTCCTTGCAGAGATTTTTTTTAAACTCTTCCAAGATATCAATTATATTACGATATGTACATATCTAGGGAGAGTATATTACATTAAGATTTGATACGAAAGTATATTTTGTGTATCTCTGTTTATGGATATAAACTCTTGTATAAATAAGGTCTTGGACCTAAGGAATAAGAAAGAAAAAACGATTTCCATATACTCTGTTTCCTGACATGGTATCAGAAGTCTACTAGGGTTTTATTCATCTTTGACGGCTAGATCATCATTCTTCATTGATCATAGCTAACAATACTTGGGTGATACACAATGACCGACAGAAAGACAAGTGACGGAAGACTCGTTCCAGTGGAAACAACGAAAGAAACCATTGGAGTTCGAAGGAGAACTATATCTCCTTATGACTTGACCTCAAGCGACAACCCGGGAAGCATCATATCCCAACCGTTGCTTAGAGGATCGAACTATGACGAGTGGGCAACAAAATTGAGACTTGCTCTTGTAGCTCGTAAGAAGTTTGGATTCGTGGATGGTACTATCCCACAGCCCAAGCAAGACTCGACGGACCTTGAAGATTGGTGGACCAACAATGCATTGGTGGTCTCCTGGATGAAGTTGACGATCGATGCGAACGTGCGTACAAACTTGTCGCACCATGATGTAGCTCGCAGCCTATGGGAACATATCCAGAAGAGGTTCTCGGTGAAGAATGGTTCAAAGATCCAGAGAATCAAGACAGAGATTGCAACGGCTCAGCAGAGAGAACAGCAGATTGAAGCTCACTTTGGATACTTGAATAAGTTGTGGACTACGTTGACTGACTACCGGCCTATGAAGAGATGCAAGTGTGGATCTTGTACTTGCGATCTTAACTTAGCGCTTGAGCAAGAAAGAGATGAAGATCGAGTCCATGAATTTGTACGAGGACTTGATGATATCTACATACCGACTCGATCAGCTCTTCTTTCTCGGGTCCCTTTCCCGACATTGGACGACGTTTACAATACGTTGACTCAAGAAGAAGATTCTCGAATGGTTGTGAGATCATATACTGAGAAAACTGGAGGTGTGAGTTTTGCGGTGCAATCACAGCCGCGAAACAGAGGCTCTCCAGAAGATCGAGACAAGAGATCAACATGTACAAGTTGTGTCCGGATGGGACACTCTGCTGACACCTGTTTCTGGCAGATTGGGTATCCTCCATGGTGGGGAGATCGTCTTAGGAACAAAGGACCGGCGAACCGAGGAAGTGTTCAGGCCTCGACGAAAAACAGAGGAAAAGAGACGGCACTGGTCAATGCGATGGGAGCTCTTTGTGTGGGGTCTCAGGGAACCAGTTCATCTGCAATCACAGAAGCTGATCGTGTGGGGTTTAGTGCTCTGAATGAGACACAATGACGAACTCTTGTGTCGATGCTGGAGGAGAGGAAGCAACCGCCACCAACTCGTTTGTCTGGTAAGAATTTCTTTGAAACTTGGATGCTTGACAGTGGAGCAACAAACCACATGACAGGATCAAAGGATTACATTACGGATATTCAGTATATGGCACCAATCAATATTAAGTTGCCAGATGGTAGGTTTACGGTTGCTAATCAGAAAGGTTTGGTCTCGATGGGGACACATATTGAGCTTAAAGATGTTTTCTTGGTTGATGGATTAGATTGTCATTTGATTTCGGTTTCACAGTTGACTCGTGATAGTTACTGCATTTTCCAGATATCTGATAAGCTTTGTACAATTCAGGACCGCATCAAGAAGACCCTGATTGGTGCGGGTGAACAGCTGAATGGATTGTACTTCTTTAGGAGCGTGAGTGTAGCTGCTGCCTTGATGACTGGGTGCACGGATCGTTTGTCGTGCGACGTATGGCATCGACGTTTGGGACATCCCTCTTCTAAAGTTGTAGACAAGCTGAATGTTTCTGGTTTTTCTAATTCTGGTGTTTTAGACAATAAAGCGTGTGAAGTTTGTATCCGCGCTAAGCATTCTCGAGATTTGTTTCCAAACAGTTTGAATAAGACTTCTGCTCCTTTTGAATTGATACATTGCGACTTGTGGGGTCCTCATAGAACTCCAGCTCTGTGTGGAGCACGATACTTTCTGACTATTCTAGATGATTACTCATGTAGTCTCTGGCTTTACTTGTTGCCTAATAAACAACAAGCACCGACGCGTATACGACAGCTTTTCTCGCTGGTTAAGAGGCAGTTTGACACTCGTATAAAGACATTTCGATCGGATAACGGCAGTGAGTTTATCTGCCTTACTGATTTCTTCCGAGATAAGGGAGTTATACACGAGACTTCGTGTGTTGGGACACCTCAACAGAATGGGAGGGTGGAAAGAAAACACAAACATATACTGAACGTAGCTCGTGCATTGCGGTTTCAGGGATCTCTTCCGATTGAATTATGGGGAGAATGTGCACTAGCCACTGGATATTTGATAACTAGGACTCCATCGGATATACTGAAAGGGAAGACACCATTTGAGATGCTATATAAAAGACCACCACCGATTCAGCATCTACGAACGATGTGGTGTTTGTGCTATGTGCATGAACAGAAACATGGAGGAGATAAGTTTGCAAGTAGAAGCAAAAGACGTATATTCCTTGGCTACCCGTTCGGGAAGAAAGGATGGAGAGTTTTTGATCTTGAAACCAGAAAAGTTTCAGTCTCTCGGGATGTGATATTTTTTGAAGATGAGTTTCCATTCTCTACTCTACCAGTGACCGTGGATGAGGATAATGAGCTCATGATTCCTACTCATGTTATACCTACACCAACAGAGGAAGTCGAGATGGATCAGCAGACTGTAATGATGCCTACACCGCCAGTGAGAGAGGAGGTGACAATGCCATCATTGATAGTTACAGAAACTGAGGAAGATATCGAGACAGTACAACACGACTTGGATGGAGTTGCAGTGGAACATGATGAGGAAGTGAATGATGATGATAATGGTGGTTCAGAACTGAACCAATCTGAAGTGGTTACCGCACCTGTAGAGGAGGAACTGCTAGGGCGGGGACACAGGCAGAAGACAAAGTCAATAAGGCTGAAAGATTTCGCTGCCAATACAATACATATGACGTCTTGTTATCCTATTGAAGACTTTGTCTCCTGTGACCGATTTTCTGAAAATAATAGGATTTATTTGGCAGCTGTCGCAGATAATGTAATACCACAACATTACTCTCAAGCAGTTTTGGATCCAAATTTTCGGGGAGCTATGAAACATGAGACAATAGCTCTCGAGGACAGTGGAACATGGACAGTGGAGGACTTGCCTCCGGGGAAAAAGGTACTCGGGTGTAGATGGGTTTACTGCATCAAGTATAGGGCCGATGGAACCATTGAAAGACATAAGGCTCGGCTAGTGGTGTTTGAAAATCACCAAGTCGAAGGAGAGGGCTATACAGAAACATTCGCACCAGTGGCGAAGATGACGACTATTAGATGTTTTCTGGAGTTGGTTGCTGCAAGGGATTGGGAAGTTCATCAGATGGATGTGCATAATGCATTTTTGCACGGTGAACTTGAGGAAGAAGTATACATGAGATTGCCACCGGGATTTCGTGTAGAAGACAAGAACAAAGTATGTAGATTGCACAAGTCTCTTTATGGCCTTAAACAAGCGCCGCGATGCTGGTTTGCGAAGTTATCAAAGGCATTAAAGGACTACGGTTTTGTGCAGTGTGTCTCAGATTACTCTTTGTTCGTGTATAGAAGTGGTGAGATTCAGGTTCATGTATTGATCTATGTGGATGATTTGATTATTACGGGGAGTTCTCTGGAGGTGATTACAAAGTTCAAACAATACTTGAGTCAGTGTTTTAAAATGAAGGATCTTGGCATTTTTAAGTACTTTTTGGGGATAGAAGTGGCACGTAATGCATCAGGTATCTACATATGCCAAAGGAAATTTGCTCTAGACATCATTACTGAAGCAGGACTTCTTGGAGCGAAACCTGCATCGTTTCCGTTGGACCAGAATGATCGACTTGCATTGGCTGATGGAACCATACTGTCGGATCCCAAACGATACAGAAGGTTAGTTGGGAGATTGATATATCTGCGTGTGACAAGACCGGAGCTATCCTACGCAATACATATCTTATCTCAGTTTATGCAAGTGCCGAGACAGGAGCATTGGGATGCAGCTATAAGAGTGGTAAGGTACTTGAAGTGGAACCCGGGACAGGGGATCTTACTTATGGCGGGTCATCCTTTAACTCTGACCGCCTGGTGTGATGCGGACTGGGGAGCATGTCCCCTCACAAGCAGGTCCTTAACGGCCTGGTTTATTCAGTTAGGTGACTCGCCGGTTTCGTGGAGAAAATTCAAGCAAGACACAGTCTCTCGATCCTCGACCGAGGCTGAATATAAGGCAATGTCAGACACAGTTCAAGAGTTGATTTGGCTAAAGAATCTGTTAACAACACTTGGGGTGAAGTTTGATGCGCCGATCCCAGTCCATTGTGATAACATCTCGGCGATACATATGGCAGCTAATCCTATCTGTCATGAGAAGACGAAACATGTTCGAGTGAGCTACCATTTTATTCGTGATGAGATAGTGAGAGGTCTGATGACAACGAGACATGTTCCAACAAAGATGCAGCTGGAAGATATTTTGACAAAGGCACTTGGGAAGAAAGAGTTTGCAGCATTTTTGATCAAGTTGGGAGTTTGAAATCTACGCTCTCCAACTTGAGGGAGGGTATTACGATATGTACATATCTAGGGAGAGTATATTACATTAAGATTTGATACAGAAGTATATTTTGTATATCTCCGTTTATGGATATAAACTCTTGTATAAATAAGGTCTTGGACCTATGTTTTAGATGCATCTGCTAATCAAGATAGCAGTTGAGGGACTCCGATACCTCCCCTGTACGTAGCTTCGGAAAACACAGGGTGAACAAATCGTTTGGTCTTGTGTTTGCTTGATCTCGAACTCACCTAACGAATCAATAATAAGTCATAATCAAACAATTCTAAAGATATCGATCGTAAACTCTACACGTCTATTTAGCAGTTCTTGTACACTAGATCTAGATTACAAACCCTAAATTCCACTTTTAACTTTCGTCACAAGAAAAGACCTGTTAGATATACACAGGTAAAGAAAAATTGAGCTTCACTTATAGTTCATACATACACACACCGACACAAGTATATATATTATTACACATTCAAAATAAATAAAAATCAGAAAAATCCAATTAAAAACGAGTGCTTCGATCCTTTTGCTTTGCCTCTCCTTGCAATCAAACTTCATCAGCTGGTTAATTTTCTGAGGCTTCATATGATGTTGCCAATGACAGCCACCAAGAGGATGAGTCCTATGATCATGTTCATGAAATAGATATACGGTGCATTCTTGTGGTTTCTCTGTATTGCTTCCTCTGTAATAAACCAGCCCTTCTTCTCTGTCTTCATTATAGGTGATAATGCCTTCTTGTCCATGGATGCATCATCATCATTGGCTTTAGACTTACCTTCTTTCACCTGAAAAGTAAGCAACAACATTATTACCTTAAATTCATCATATTTAAAGAAAATAGCCCAAAAATCAACATATGAGCAGCTCAAGACCTCTTGTTTTGATGGTATGGTGCGTCGTGTGAAACGAGACTCCCGGGTATTTCCATTAATAGAAGTTAGTATATCTTTGGAAGAGCCTTTCATCAACGACAGAATCTCGTCTACACTACCATCGCTATCACCTGGACTTGATGTTCCTCGGTAACTCTGGTCATATTAGAACATAAAGCAGTGAATACAGATTACTCTTATGCTACAATATTGATAAAGAAAAAGAGTCAAATAATTTTACTGTTGCAGATATGGATTCAGCATCGCTATCACTGCAGCTATCATCAACAATGATCCCTGTCAAAGGTCTCTTTGGCCTGTGATTGCTTTGGTTCTCTTGGATTGTGAGTTCTTGATTGCGAAACACATCTTCGAAATTCCCTCCGTTATAATCCAGCAACCGATTCCAATAATCATCACCGTAAGGAGTTTGTGGGTAGTAACTGTTGTCTGTGAAACTCTTATTTGGATTGAACACATCATAAGGAGAGAGATCCACTTGTTGGTTCAGTGGGATTAATAAGTCATACATAGACATACCATCTTCTTGACCTTTCTGCACAACCTGAACATGTCAAGAAACGGGTTAATGATAGTAATGAATAAATAAAAATCATTGTGAGAAGCTAGATGCACCTCAGGTGATGTGTTAATGAATTTGACAGGATTGGAATCAGACACCATAGAGCTACTTGGTTCATTCGAGTTATTACCATACAAACTGTCTCCGTCATCACCCTTGTACATTACTTGGCATATAACATAGGTCCTCTGAAGCAAATAACAAAGTTACACACATATAAGTTCTTTGGAAGAAAAACAAAATTGAATACAAATCACTCAAGACAACGCTATCACAAGGAAAACAAAACTCACAAGCTTTAAATAAATAAATAACTGGGCACAACTTCTGTAACCCTTTAACCATCAAATTGAGCTAAAGATAACATCCAAAACAAGGGAAATCAGTGTCAAACAACTAGTCCAGAGACTATAACCAAACTCCATATTTTGTGAAAGAAGAAAAATCGATCCTAGATCACTAGTTGGAAATAATGAAGTAGTTGACAAAAAAAAGAAAATAATAAAGTAATATATAAAAATTATAGGTTAATCCACTTATTGTCAATGATAACTCCAAAATTCATATTTACATATATCTATATATATATTAAGAAGATCATAACTAGAAGAAAATCAAAGAAAAATGAACCACAATCCCAATTCAACTAATACATAATTAATCCCAAATTGAGCTTAAGGTGGCATCCAATACAAGAGAAATCACAGCCAAAAACTAGCTTAGAGACAGATGAATCAAATCCCAAATTTCATTTTATTTTTGGATCTGAAACCCATATTTTACTAGTGAAATATTTTTGGACTTGCACAAATAACGAAGTGACATATAAAAAACGATAAATTTAGTTTTTGTCAATTAGTTTTGAGTTGAAAAAAACTCAAATTTAATATATTCATATTAGAAGATCATGACTAAATTAGAAATTCAACTAATACATATAATCTCAAATTGAGGTAGTAGTGACATCACAGGGGAATTAAAGCCTCATCAAACAAAAATCGAATCAAAACCGATTTCCACAAGAGAAAGACTACATAGAAATAAAAACTCAAATAAAACAAACGAAAAAATAGTTGAGATAGCAAATCCAATTTTTGGGAGAAACAAACAAATAAATAAAATAAAAACTCTTGAGGAAGTGTTACCTGATTAAGAGGCAAGGAAGTGATGTGATACTCGTGCAAGACCCAAGGAGTCCAAACTCCATTAGGAACCCTACCTTCATAGTACACAAGCGTCTTCTTAATACCAATCTCAACACCATTTCCTCTCCAATCCTTGATTTTTCTATCAACACCAGTAGCTTTCCAATACCCAGAAGGTGTAGTTCTCTTCGTTACATTCTTCTTCGCAGACGTGTACTCCTTGGGAGAGAAGAAGTACCATACAAGATCCTTCGATTCAAGCTTCGATAATGCTGCAACTAATGAAGAAATTAATAGATGATCGATGATGAAAGAGTGAGTGAGAGAGATGAACTTACAAGGCAAAAACCATGGTTCGTAACGACAGATGTTAACCTCGCTAATGGCATGGTCGACGAGCCATGACTTACCAAGAATCTTGTTCTTGAGGTAATGGTTGATCAGTTCCTCCCCCGTAGGACTAAATCTATATCCCACCAGATTATTCTCCATTTTATGCAACTCGAACTAGTGGTTAAGTGAAGAGAAGAAAGAAAGGCTATTTGCTTATTTATACACACATTAAATAATATTTTTGTTAAAATAATAAAATGACACGTTGTTTGTTATATGTGGGTCTAAGAGCAAGTACATCAATGAAGCTCCTCTTGTGGTTCATATGTATTGTTTATTAATTTTAATGTGGGGTCATCAATAGTGATGAATCCGGATCAATTGTGTTCCTCCATCAATGAACCTGAAGTCGGGGTTCATAGAAATAAAATAATATTTTTTTTTGAAAAAAAAGTAATTTTTAATTTTTTTGAAAAGTTATTATTCAATATAATGAGAATTTTTGAATAAAAATTTTGTTTTAAATTTTTTTTTTGAATATTATTCAATAAATTGAGAATTCATGAAGATAGAAAATATTTTGTAATATGTTTTAAAAAAGTTTTTATTCAATACATTGAGAATTCATAAACTTACAACAACTTTTAAAATATTTTTTAAAAGTTTTTATTCAATACATTGAGAATTCATGAACATACAAAGATTATTCATCATGATTACCATATTTTTCCCATACATTTTCAACTAAATCAGCTTTCAAACGCTCATGTATCTGTGGATCCCGAATTTGATTGCGAATGTTAAGCATAGGGACATTCACACTTTTTCTCCTTTTCACCTTGGAACTTCGGCTGGACTCTCTTGCTTCGAAGTCAGATGTATCATACGGAGTATATCTGTCGCGTTCGTTCTCTACTATCATATTGTGGAGTATGACACAAGTTTTCACAATCCTTCCAATTTTTTCCTTATCCCATAATAGAGCTGGGTTTTTAACTATTGCAAACCTCGATTGCAATACTCCAAAAGCACGTTCGACATCTTTTCTAACCGATTCTTGATGTCGAGCAAATAGCTCTGCTTTAGGACCTTGAGGAAGTGGGATGGATTGGATAAATGTTGACCAATTCAGATAAATTCCGTCGGTAAGGTAATACGCCATACAATATTTGTGGTTGTTGACCTTGAAATGAATTCTAGGAGCTCGACCTTGTAAAATGTCATCAAAGACTGGTGACCGATGAAGAACATTAATATCGTTGAGGGTACCTGGTAATCCAAAAAATGAGTGTCATATCTAAAGATCATGTGATGCCACAACCTCTAAGACAATTGTCGGCTTTCCTGAACCACGTGTGTACTGCCCTCTCCAAGCGGTTGGGCAGTTTTTCCACTCCCAATGCATACAGTCGATGCTGCCTATCATCCCCGGAAACCCGCGTGCCTCTCCAGTGTCGAGTAATCGTCGAAGATCATCCGGTGTATGTCTTCTTAGATACTCATCTCCAAATAATTGTATTATCGCTTCCGTGAAATTATCCAAACATAAAAGTGCAGTACTTGCCGCAAGTCGGAGATATTCGTCATACGAATCTCCCGCTTTACCATATGCCAACATTCGTATAGCTGAAGTAGATTTTTGAAGTGCAGATAGCCCGTACCTTCCGTGACCATTTCTTCGTTGCTGAAAGTATGGAACTTCATTACTTAGGCGATCGACAATGCGAAGGAACAAAGGCTTGTTCATTCGAAAACGCCGCCTAAACATTTCGGGTGGGTATGTAGGATTTTCACTGAAATAGTCGTGCCATAGTTGTCTGTGTCCTTGTTCCCGATCTCTTTCGATATAGACTCGTCTCTTCGGCTCGTTGGCTTGAACATCAACAACAGAGTCGATGAAATCATCAATTTGTTGGTCGACCATTTCTTCAAAAACTTCATATACTTCATCATTTGAGGAGCTTGACATTCTTCACTTTTTTGTTGTTAAACCTTGGCAATGGCTCACGTGATTCTTCAAGACCTTTGCGATTATTCACTTTTTATTTTCTAAATTTGATCAAGTGTTTAACAAAACTTGGCTTGTTGGGTTGTAGTAGTGTTCGGCTTGTTGGGTTGTAGTAGTGTTTAAAGAGAAATATGATGAGATATGATGAGATTCATACATAAAGAGAAATATAAAGACAGAGATACAAAGAGAAGAAGTTGAGTTTTGATTTAGAAACATACATGAAGAGAGCATATTTATATATGCTTGTTACATAACCCGTGATACAAAGTTCAGTACTACCCGTGAAATAAAGTACATAGTAGCAGTGTAGAAACTAACAAAATACTACACTGCATCCGTGAAACAACAGAAACATAGAAATAAAGCAACAGACATAAAGCTAAGCAACAACAGACATAAAGCAACCCGTGATCCAGCCTTCATGACATACCTGTGACCTGCAAAACAAAAACCAAACAAGAAAGTAAATAACTAAACAGATTCAGGCAACTAAATAATTAAAAGAACAGAGATTCAGCCAAGCAAGTCAACCAATTCAATCAAGCATTTCCCTAATGAGTTTAGGTTGATGTTTTAAGTTAATAGGGTTTTAGAGGCGGGATTGGTAAGTTTTTAAACTAGTTTTAGCTTTGATAGGCGAGAACAATTTAACTCTACCTACCAAACATTCATTATAGAAGCCATTACAAAACAACTACTTGACAGAGAGCAGTCATTACACATCAAATCAACTACTTAATACAATCAGAGCAACCAACCAACCAACACAGAATTAATTCCAGTGTACTTTTCGTTCTAGGTCTAGTTTAGCTAATTAATACAATCAGAGCAACCAACCAACTGAACTACTACTAGTTCAGTTTAGTTTAGTTTAAAAAACCGATTAATTTTTATATAAAAATGGAACTAGTTCTAGTTTTGAACTACATCACAGATACAGTTTAGTTTAGACTTACCTCTGATTTTCAGTCGTAGCAGACCTTCTCCAGGTCAGCGACCTCGACAGTGAGGTAATCTACCTGCCCACAGAGGTTTCTAACCTGTTCCTTGACATGGAAACAACAATAATACAGTGTTAGTGACTTAATAAGTACATAAGTATAATGTAACAGCAATGAAAGAAAAAGGAAATACACTAACCTCCAGTGTCTCAATCCGTTTATTGAGATTCCACACCCCCTTGATCACCTGCTCAGCCTCCTCCACACGCTTACTCAGGATTTCGATCTCCTCCTGGACACCAACCACCCAAGGATGACGATAATGCAACCCATCATCCTTGTTGACAACAGAAACATTAATTATAAGACTTCGAGTAACATTAATTATAAGAACATAATTACGGATTGAGACTTACCTCATAGTTTATGCAGGTGAAGAAGCGCTTTCCAGGAAGAGTGTCGTAGTCTTCCTTCCCCCGAACCTCGTCAATGATTCTCCCACCGCAAGCACACTTTCTTGGAATCCCGTATTGTGAATCGGCGACGAACCCTAACATGTTGCAGTAATCCTTTTGCTTCTTTGAATGTTTTCTCTCTTCTGCGGGATCCATCTGCACCAGAAAAGGAAATGATTAGAACATAATAACTAAACAATATGATTAAACGAACCACTAAGAGAAACAACTAACTAAGAGAAACAGGTAACTCTAATTCAATTCACATACAAACGAACCATAAATCAAACCAGATTGACGATTTAGTACCCTATATCGAAACACCCAAAACGATTAACTCGATGTCAAATCACTTATAAACGAACCCTAAATCAAGCCCCCATGACGATAAACAACCCTAAATCGAAACCCCCATATCGATTTAGACCCCTAACAAAGAAACCCCCAAATCGATTTCAGATCCTAGACTCGAAACCCTAAATCCCTAAAAACAACTTTATTGAATCGTGACTCTACTCGGAAACGGACCTGAGCTCGATGAGAAGCCACTCCGTCGTCGATTTGATGGAGAAAATAGCTCTGGATCGGCGTCGCACGAAAAATCGCCTCTCGACGCGGAACCCTAGCTTTTTTGGAGAGAAGAGGAAATGAGGAGAATAACGTGAAAGCCTACTTTCGTCGTTGTCAACGCGAGTTGAAGAAGCCACTCCTTGCTCGCCACGTGGCTTGAACCCGTTTCATACAGGATCACTCCAGCGGCCCGGTTCAACGTTAATTACCCATTTTTCTTCTTCTTTTCAAATTCCGGCCCTATGAAACTGAGCCCATGACCTGCTTATAAACCTTCAATGTACATGCTCTAAACACTTAAAGCAGACAACACAAAGCACACCAAACTAACAAACGATTCGAGGATAATGTTTTGTTTTTTTCCTCAACGTTGACAAAAGGCGCATTCCCACATGGGAAAGACTTGTTTATTGTTTGTTGGTGGAAACTGTAGCAGCTTAGAAACTAAGGCGGGTTATTTTTTTCTTTTGCAGCTTAGGAACTAAGGCGGGGTTTCTTTCTTGATCTTTTTTGGAAATATTCTTTATGGTGTTATAGTCACCACCATTGACCATGACATAAATACATCTTTACTTTCTTTATGATTTTTGTAAACACTTCATCTTTACTTTCTATTATTATACGAATTTCTTATGCTCGGAACATTAGTATTATTCAAAAAAAATCAGTAAATTAAATTATATTTACTTAATTAAAACTGATTAAAAAATATCTCAAAGACTTTGATATAAATCTTTCAAAATGTTTAGATTTATTAATTAATTATTAATATATTTTGTGATTGATTTATGTGAAAAAGCTTTGATATTGATGGTCGTACTCCTAGCTAGATTATGTAATTACAAGCTTATAATAAAGTTGTACTAATCTGGGTTTTTTAATTCACTTTCTAATAAAATTATATTCTAGGCTTATAATAATTTGCTCTTTCCTCTGCAAAAAAAAAATATAATTGATGAGAGATTACATATTTTTTTTTAAACATAATATTGTAATAATATTCTATTTTTTTAGTAAATTATATGATTATCTAATAAATATGTGTTTATTGAATCTCATCTTCAGATTATAGGAGAATTTTCTCATTAAAAATCATCTTTTTTTTTCTTTTCTTTTATGAGAGATTTTATAAAAGTCTTACAATGATGATTGTTTAAAGTCAACTCCAAACGCATAGTAAAACGTGAAAATAGTGTCAGATGTGATGTTTCTTCTCTCCAGTCCAAGGGCATATGCAACTGCGTTATGGTATGATTCTTTTTTTTTTCCCACAGTGTCACACTATATTTGGTGTAACCCTATAACAATGGCAATTTTTTATAGATTTATATCAAAATTGTTTATTCTATGCATTATTTAACTATCTTTGATTACATTTAATTTGTATGATTATTTTTCAATTGGATTAAATATATCATATCATAGCTATTTTGTAATATTTTAATTTATATTAATATGAAATATTAATTTATATATAATATAAATTAATTGTAAATACATTCAAGTTTAATTTCAACATTTGAAATAGAAATTGTTGAGAAATTCTTAACCAACTAACCGGTTTATCTCACTTGGCTAATTAACCTTAGCACACTTCTAGTTTTGCTTGAGTTTGTTAAAGACACACAAGATTTGGTTACCCAGTTCTCTTTCGGTACATCTGGGGAGAGGCCGACACTCTCAACGATTCACTAGTATCAAGTGTATACAAAAGCTTCCTTACACAACAATCTCTGTGTTTCTCTATTCACCTAGAGACAACACAACAATAACCTAAAGACTTAAGCTTACTGAACCTATGTGTATAGGAGATGAAACCCACAGTCCAAAGAAGAAGAAACAGCCTGAGACTCTTGACCGGATCTCCCTTTGCTTCTCCTCAACCATCTGTAGATACTTCTTCAATCTCCTCTCTTTGCTCTTACTTCTTGCCTCTCTCATATCCTTAATCTTTCTTTGTATCCAAATGAGTGTTATGGGTGCTGAGAGACAAGAAATTAGGTTTAAAGAGTTTATATAGTGTCTCCCTAAACCCTAGCACTATTGGGATTCAGTCATTAAGGCCCAAACATAACAGATATCCATAAAGCATCAAAGTTCAATATGCAACTTTTCTAAAGTGGACACTTCAGTGCTCTAGATAACTTCACTGTTTTCCCTACAACCTCAAACTGCAGAAGGCAGGTCTCTGAAGTGGGCACTTCAGTGATGTAGGTGAAATGCAGACCAAATGCACAAAATCAACAAATCTCCCACCTTGGGCGTTTGGTCACTTGTACTTGTCATATCTGTAAATGAAATACCATCTTCTTGTTGATTTACCTCAACTGTAAAATGAACCTGAGACTTCCGTCATAGTCTAAAGTAGTGGACCGGTCCTGCAAACCTTCCAGTTTTACCACCAGAAACAGACTTGTCACCTTCACCGGTGAACCTCAGCTCTAAGACCGAACTGCTTTTAGACTTCATTTTTCAGACTTAATCATCTGAACCTTTTTGTCGATTTCCCAGACTTGATCATCTGAATTTCTTTCTGCTGTGAGGTGATAAACCGACAAACCATCTCACGCTTCTACTGTCTCAACTCAGTTGGTGACATTGAGTGTCACCAGACACCTCTCAAAGTTGTTGCCTGGTAAACTCTTTGTCAACATATCCGCATGATTTAGGAAAGTATGAATCTTTTGCACTTTAGCTGAACCATCCTCAAACCTTGTCCCTGATGAAATGCACTTTATTCTCAAAGTGCGTGGTCCTGTCATGATGAACTAGATTCTTCGCCAAAAAAATTGCACTCTGTGAGTCACAATTCAACTTGAAGTTTTCTGATTTAAACCCCAATTCACTGCAAAAATGTTCAACCATATTCCCTCTCTAGCTGCCTCTGTGAGTGCCATGTACTCAGCCTCAGTAGTTGAAAGACCCACAACATGCTGAAGAGTACACCTCCAACTCACAGTGTTACCACCAACCTTGAAGACATAACCAGATATTAACCTTCTTCTGTCAAGATCTGCAAAGTAATCTGAATCACAAAATCCCTCAATCTCAAACTTCTCAGATTTTGTAAGGGTGAGACACACATCTGAAGATCCCCTTAGATATCTCAAGATCCACCTAACCGTAGACCAATGATATCTTCCTGGATTTTCCATGAACCTACTGACCAAACCGACCGCATACGCTAAATCCTCATCTTCCTCTTCTGATTCTCAACTTCTTGAAGCATCTCCACCTTGACCAGTAGAATCCCCACTTCCTGAAGCTTCTCCACGTTGACCGGTAGACTCATGAACTGGACCACTTGTAGTCGGTCTTTGAATCAGATCAGTGCTAAAAGTAACTTTCTTCTTTTTCTTAGAATTAGTCTCTTCCATCTGACCTTGATCTTATATAGTTTTTCTTCATCAAAGACTACATTCCTGCTTATAGTACATCTTTCCTCTTCCGATAACCACACCATGTAACCTTTAGTACCATGTGGGTAACCCACAAAGAATCCCTTAACAGCTCTTAGACTTAACTTGTCCCATGTTCTGTGTACATAAGCAACACAACCAAACCGCCTGGGATGACTGTAATCAACCTTTGACCCTGACCACACTTCCTCTGGAATCTGAAACCCCAAAGATGCACTAGGAGACCTATTTATCAGATAAACCACAGTCGACGCTGCCTCAGCCCAGAACTTCTTCTCCATTCATGTTTCTGCCAACATACACCTGACCTTATCCGCTAATTTCATGTTCATCCTCTCAGACACCCCATTTTGTTGCGGAGTATAAACGCAAGTCCTATGTCGTTTAATCCATGAGTCTTGACAAAGCTTATCCATCAGATTGTTGCATAACTCCAATCCATTATCTGTCCTTAGACACTTTATTTTTTCTTTTTTTTTTGATTTTCCACACGTACCTTCCACTCGGAAAAATTCCCAAACACTTCATCTTTACTCAATAAGAATCTGATCCAGACCTTCCTTGAGTAATCATCAATGAATGTAAAAAAGTATCCACATCCCGACAGACTTGGCTCGTTTGAAACTAAGCCCCATAGATCACTGTGAATGTATTCAAGAATACCTTTTGTAGTGTGCTTGCCCTCTGGAAAGCTTTCCTTGTGGGACTTTCCAAATACACACTCCTAATCTAGTGTGTGGACTTCCTTTGAATCTAGATAACCTCCTTTGACCAGAAGATTCATGTTCTTAAGACTCACGTGTCCTAACCTTGAGTGTCATCTATTTGTCAAGTTCGCATCAGCTCTGACTACATATGCTTCTCCTTTCACCACTGATTCCTGTAAATAATACAGCTCATCTTGATATTTCCCAGAAATCACCTTCTGACCATTCTTGTAGAAAGTAACTATGAAGTCTTTCTCCTTCATACTTGTAACCACTCTTTTCTAACTGGCCATAAGAGATGAGATTCCTGCTCATGGTTGGCATGTATCTCACATCGGTCAAGATCACCGTAGCTCCTTCTGAGTTTATGATCTTCAGCCTGCCCATACCTTTGACTTCACTGAAGGTATTGTTTCCCATCAATACCTTTCCACCTTCAAACTCCTTGAAATCAAATAAGGCATCTCTATCTGGTGTAATGTAGAATATACAACCAGAATCCATGACCCACTCACTCTTGTGGTCTTTTTCATTTGCTGTCAAGATCATAGGAAACTCCTTTTCCTAAGCAACATTTGCAGAATCAGTTGCTCTCCCATTTTTCCTTTCAGGACAATCTTTCTTGAAGTGTCCTTCCTTCCCACATATCCAACACTCTCTAGGTGTATGTTGATTCTTTCGTCAAGATTTAGACCTTGAATCTCTGCTCTTTGAGCTTCCACTCCACTGACCAGAACTCTTCTTCTCAGGTCTACCCTTGGCCACAACCAAACCTTTTGCGCTAGACTTAGCTTTACCAATGAGCATATTTTCCTTTAGCTCGACTTCCTTGGCATATGCAAAATTGGTTACTTCATTCAGAGTCAGTGTTTCCATCCCATTACTGTATTTAAGTATGTGAACCAGTGAGTCAAACTACCTTAGGACACTAGACAGGACCTGAATGGCTTGGTCCTCATCACTCACATTAATGTTCAAACTTGCCAAATCGTCTACCAGTTTCAGAAACACATCAAGATTCTCCTCTATGCTTTTGTGCTCTTCCATCTTAAAGCTGGCAAACATCTGCTTCTGGTGTTGAAGAAAAATACTCAGGTATTGAATTCATCCATACCCCAGGCAAGACACCGGCCTCTGGGTCCCCGCTAGGAGACGCCCCAGGTCCCCGCTTGGAAGTACTCCGGGTCCGGTCCCAGGGACCACCCCCTTTGTTGGGGAAAAATACTCAAGTATTGAATTCCTTCAGACCCCAGGCAAGACACTGGCCTCTGGGTCCCCGCTAGGAGATGCCCCGGGTCCCCGCTTGGAAGTACACCGGGTCCGGTCCCAGGGACCACCTCCTTTGTTGAGGAAAAATACTCAGGTATTGAATTCCTTCAGACCCCAGGCAGGACACCGGCCTCTGGGTCCCCGCTAGGAGACACCCCGAGTCCCCGCTAGGAAGTACTCCGGGTCCGGTACCAGGGACCACCCCCTTCTTCCGGGAAGAGGAAAACTTCCGATAAGGAGAACCTTCCGTATTTCCGAATATGGAAGAGTTTAACCTACTCCAACCGACTAAGGCCGACCTAAAACAACTATATAAGGGGAGACTAAACCCTAAAGCAGAGGATCGACACGTCAAGACTTAGAGAAACAGAACACTCATAAGCTTCATGAATGTTGCATATGCGTTCATCAACTCGAATGTCTGCACTACGAATTCATAATATCCATAGCGTGTACGGAAGGCCGTCTTCCGTACATCCCCCTCAGCTATTGCATTCTGGTGGAATCCGGATGCCAAGTCAATCTTCGAAAACTATGAATGTCCTTGCAACTGGTCCAACAACTCATCGATACGCGGAAGCGGGTACTTATTCTTGATGGTCATTTTGTTCAAACCTCTATAGCCGATACAAACCCTGAAACTCTCATATTTGTTCTTCACAAACAATAATGATGCTCCCCATGGAGAAGTACTCGGCCTGATAAAACCTTTATCTAAAATTTCTTCCAACTACCTTTTCAACACAGCCATCTCTGCTGGTGTGAGACGGTATGAAGCTCGTGAAACCGGTGCTGCCCATGGTTCTAACTCAATCGTAAGAACGTATCCTCTGGCTGGTGGTAACCCTTTTAAGGCTTCAAAAAAGTCATGCAACTCATGCTGACCATTATCCTTACCCATCGAAATGGTCACTAAAAATCCATCTGCTCCTCTCTCCAATAACTCCTCAGCATCAACATGGAGACGACAAAAACTCCTAGGTGTGTCTGAATGTCATGTAACATGGTCTTCCCTTCTGCTCTAGGGATATGAACTCTTGCTCTCGGGCAATCCAATACTACTCGATGTCGTGACAACCAATCCATCCCAAGCATAACATTCGTAAAAACTCATCTCTAACACCGTCAAGTCTTTGAACAATTTGACCCCTCCAAGCATAATGATAGGCCATGGATTTTACCCACTTTTAGCCATGGTTTATAAGTTTTTTAATAACTAATTATTATGTTTTAGAGTCTATTTAGTATATTTATAGGATCAGGAGTGATTTGGAAGAAAGTGATGATTTTGGTGCATTTTGGAGATAATTGGAGAAAGCATCCGAGCTGACCATCAGCAAGACCAATGGTCGACGTTTAGAGACAATAATCGATCGACGCAAATCCTGTGACATCGATCAACGGCGAAGCGCGCAGAAGCCCATTTTGGTCCAAGCCGACTTAGAGCCCAAGACTTCACCAATTAACCTAATATTTATAGCTTGCCAACATGTTAGAAGAAAAGTGTGCTTTCTAGTTTTATTATTTTCACAGCAAAGGTTTTCTAGGATTTAGTAGAGTTGGAGAGAAGATCCAAAGAGATTTTTGATTGGAACTCCATTAATATCTATCTATTTATCTATGCAGTTTTTATACCTAATTGTTGTTATGAATTTCTTAGCCATGTTTGAGTAGTTCTATTGTTAGATTTAGGGTTTAAATAGGTTATGAGGGATTAGCCTCAACTACATATTGCTAAGTTAAGATATTCATCATTAGGATTTTCATCAATGTATGTTTCTAGTTTAGCTAGCTAGAACTTGCCCTAGGAGTTGTAGACTCAAGTCATCACTTGCATCTCACCCTGAATCCGTCCTAATTGAGATAAAATTGCTAGAGTAAGGAGAAAGGTGATCTAGGAAGTCTAGTGAGCATAATTCAACCCGCACGTAAAGCTTGACTAAGAACGCGTTGATCGATATTCCTATAGAATAATCGATCGACGGTACAACAAGTGTATAGAACGATATTCCTCTAGAATCATCGATCGACACTTATATATGGTCAATAGACAAACCTTGAAAGCGAACGCCGATCGGTTTGTTTATAAGTGTTTGAGCTCTATAGTATCATGCATAGAACTTATTAGGCATCTGTAGGATTATAATCATGATTACCAGAATAGAAACCCTAAGTCTAGCTATTTCATCTAAAGCACCAAAAACCCAATCAAATCAATCGAGCAATTGCCTTGCTCACAAACCTGCTTTTTAAATTTAATCATAATCAACCTAGCTTAATCACTCTGATTAGATTTATTAGGTTCTCGAGCTCCTCGTGGATTTGATCCCTAAGTACTACAACTGAACCTCTTATTTGAGAAAGTAATTCACTACTTAGGGTAATTTGAGTGAGATCACATAACTGGTACATCGCGATGAATCTCAGATTCTCCCAATCTCTTTGTGCCACCAGTCTGAATCTGCTTAATCTTTGGTTCGAAAACACCCTGAAAGGACCAAGACTTGACCAAATGCGGACTCAAAAAGTTGTGAGAAGCTCATGTATCGAATAATTGTGAGCTGACTCACCCTAACCGAAACCGATCATACACGATTTTTACTAACCAGACATGATAACCACGAAGCTGAAATACTCAAACACCAATGAGTATGATAAAGATGCATACCCACTAACGGCTCAGCTCTCTGAGGATCTCCTACCGCAAACACACGTGTAATGGTGGCTAGACGCTTGGGTGGTGATGGAAGTGCCACGTCGCCCTCCTTCGGAAATCTCTGAAGATATGACCCGACTGGTTACAACCATAGCAGTTCCTAGCTGCCTATACTGGTGCTTCTGCCGCGGCTGGTGCTGCAACCTGGGCACCTAATGGCCTACTCCAACAACTCCTACTTTTATGCCGCATCCTTACACAAGTATTATACTTGACGTTTGGTTGATACCAAGTCCTCTTCTCTGAGCCTGAAGTCCCTCCTGTCTTAGGCTGAGTTGCCTTGAGGAACTTATGCTCCTCAGCCATACATGTATCCTTAACGACAACCTTCTCCACCAGATCCTCTAAGCTTGCGTAAGAGACCACGCTGCATCTGCCGCAAAGTTCCACTTGCATCCCATCTAAGAACCTCATGATCAAATCCTCCTCATCCATACCACAACCGGAAAACCTGCAGAGTAAGCTAAACTCCAGCTCGTACTCCCACACTCACAATCTCGACAAGGCAAGAAGAGAGAAAACAAAGGTTTTGAATAAAAGATGGGTTACTTTCTTATTAGATTTCGAAACATATAAATAGAGAGAAGGCTATACATGCACAGCATCTCGTAAATACAAGAGGAATAAAGACATAGGCTCCTCTTGGAAACACACACACTTGACTAGATTTTTTGAAAAAAAAACATAACATAAAACTTAGAAATAATACATAACATAAGGTCTTCATGTGAACAGACCGAGATCAATCATCTAGGAGGTAAGAGAAGAAACTTGTAGCCTCATTAAAAACCTTGATTGGAAAACCCAGTGGGACAAAACCAATCAAGGGAAAAAGAGTACACACAAGCTACTTGCCTAGATGACGATCAGCTTGAATGTAGAGTAGCTTGCATGTAGATCAAAGTGTCTCTGATGATAGCAGCTTTATTTCGGCTCAAACACTCTTCAGTTGTAGGTTCTTCAACAGCTACAAGCTCTCCATGATCATGTTCATGATTCCATTCCTTTGTGCTATCCAGAATCACATCAGAGCACTTGATTGTTTTCAGGCATTGAATTAGTCTATCCTTCCAATCATGAGCAACTGTAGCATCCACTGTACCCCCCCT
>NW_013617481.1:25931-34237 GCF_000695525.1 Brassica oleracea var. oleracea | reverse complement strand
TCAGTCTGGCAACTGCATTGGGAAAACTAGTGGCGGTGGGGGAGCCGGAAAAACTCCTGGAACCGACGTAATGGGAACTTTCGAATACTGTTGACCCTGTTGAACTGCAGTAATCTATCATGGGCAATCTGTTGGACCGCCTCATGTACGGCATGTCTAGCTGCGTCATGTACCATATGTCTCAAGGCATCCTGATCAATCATTGGAGCTGCGGGCTGCGAAACCACATGCTGCACATGCTCATCTACAGCCTCTCTAGCATCTCTGGCGGTCTGAATACGGTGGCTCTTCTCTTTGACGGCATCCGAAAGGAAAGCAAATAGGCTAACTTCTGTCGAACACCGGATACCAACGCTTAAAGGAGTAATACCGAAAAGAAAGGTGTTATTTATTTTTAAAATACCCAAATCCCCATAAATATTTTGAAAATCATCTAAAACCGATTACAACTGAGTCCCAACAAATTACCATCCCGGTATTTTGACTCTCGAGAACGGCGTGTTAGTTACAGTAAAATATCAAATTAAACCGAGTTCCCGCATTTTTTCAAAATAATATAATAAATAATAATCTCTGCAAATCTCCACTGATATTATAAAAGATGGCTCATATATATTTAACAAATTTTCACGTCATTATAAAGTCAACTATAATACAATAAATTCTTACTCGCAATTATCGATAATAACATAAAACCGAAAGTATGAAATAGAAAATAAAGAGAATTGTCCAAAGGCAACACCAGTCCGATACAATCACTTATTCTCGTCGGTCTCACTTGGGCCGTGACAGGCTGAATTCGTTGGGCCAGAAATTGGTTCATTACAGAGATGGCCAACCATCTATTTACAACCATTGTATAAGCTACACTATAATCAAACATGAGGACCTATATTTTTGAAATATGCAAAAAGAAATGTGAAGGTTTTAAACACAACTAAACCTAGAACATATTTTTTTGATGAAATGTTAAATTTATTGATCAACTCAAAAGAATATATGTACAGCTATAGAGAGTTCATAAGCTGAAATCTAATGGAACTTTTAGACTATTAAATATGAGCAGAAAACCATCTATTCATCAATCCATGTAGCCTCGGGTTGGTGGGGTACTTGGTAGAAGTGATCCAATCTAGTACTGTCTTGTCGATCATCTTTGCAAGCTGGTCGAATGTTTTACTACTTGTATGGTGCTTCCTTTCTATAGTATACTGTAACTTGTAAAACTAGTCGCATGAGGATAAAAGTGATGCGATCGTAGGATCTCGTCATCAGGTGAGACAGTGTGGTGTTCCAGTCTGGGTCTGGATCAGCCTCGAACAGGTTACCTACCATCTTTAGCCAAAGTGTGAATGTATAAGGACATGCAAAAAAGAGATGGTCTCAAGTCTCATCAGGCTCACCACAGTAGAGGCAGTGTTGCGGCTGACCCATTTGCTTGAGCGATGACCCATAGAGAGTCTATCTCTGATCGCAAGCCAAGTGATGAATGCATAGCGAGGAACCCCTTGAGGGAACGAAACAATCTTACTCCACAGAACCTTCTTCTTGCGCTGCCTGATTTGATGCCAAGTTTCAGATGAAACAAATTTGGTACCATACTCTCCATTACCCCGCTTCCATAACACTTCATCTCTTCCATCAGTAAGCTTTAACTGGAACGCATGTAGCTCAGCCACCAAGCTTTGGATCAGTCTATCACGACAACTGCAGAACTTCCATTCATCATACCTAAGAACTTCACAGATTCTCATATCCCTCCTGATGCCCAGCTTCTGCATGCCAATTTCACCGCGATCTCAATCAGCCTGCCCTCAGGAAACCACATATCTGACCAGAACCGCACAGTACAACCATCTTTAACATCCATCCGTAAGAACTCTTTTGCCAAAGACCGAAACCTCAACAACTTCTGCCATGCCCAAGAACCAAGCCATGTGTCCTTTGCATCCCATAGCGTCTCATCACGCAGTAAGTACCTCTTTACCCAGATGACCCAAAGAGACTTTGTTTACGCAAATAAGCGCCAAATAAGTTTCAGCGAGAAAACTGTACTCACCTCCTGGATACGACGAATTCCCAATCCTCCCTCTTCATAAGGAGTACACATATCATCCCACACAATTTTGGCCTTTGTCGTTATGTTTGGCGATCCACTCCAGAGAAAACCAGAACACATGCTTTCAATCTCATCAATGCAGCTCTGCGGAAGACAGAAAGCTATGTACCAGAAGTTCGTAGTGCTTGCGATGACAGACTTTATGAGAATTAAATGTCCAGCATAAGATAGGGCCTTAGTCGTCCATGACAGGAGCCGGTTCCTAATCTTTGTTACGAGAGGTTCGTAGTCGGTTCTAGCTGTGACACCCCCTATCGTAGATAACCGGAAATGACACGGTCGATGTTCCCTGATGGTCGACCCGAGGTTCTCGAAATAAATCTGATCGCCTTAGACCAACAACCAAAGAACACAGACGCTCCTATCGGATATTACTCTAGGCTTTTCAACCCGATAAAGCAATATTCGATAGTTAGTTCGTCCCGGACAAGGACTAATATCATATGAGAACTCGTGATTTATAGACATCTTTTATACATTATTTATTTACTAAACATCTTACAAAGTGTTATAGTTTTATCCTACTGCTTATCGCCCAACAATGTTTTAAGTAAATATACATCAAAAGGTACGTTGCAAGGACAACAAAATACTACCGCTGGTTGGCCGCTCCTTCCGTCCAAAAGAGTAAAGTGTCTCCCGCCTAAGGGTTACCGGCACACACGAATGAGTCAGGAGCAACTAGTTTACTCAATGAATCTAGAATCACAACACAATCAATAATAAATCAACAATTATCCAATACATAAACATGATCATGCCAGTACTAGTATTATACTCTAGTATATCATTCATCATCGTGAATTCTTATTTTAAACATCACTTCCACAACACCCGCTCGTTACCATACTCATATAATACAATATATATACTAGACCCGAGAAACAACAAAGGCTAACCGAGACTAGTGAGTTAGCATCACCATCATTGTCGAATGTCCGGTATGAACAATCCGACACTGCATCGTCATGCAGTACACGGTCTCCAGGGAGCTACCCCATCCCTGTGTCTTCATGACCTTGTTCCGTTCGCAGGACCAAGTCACGGTAATGCGGGGACTTTAGGGATAGTGAATATAACAAGACTTCACATGATTTTACTTCCATAATCATTCCAAAATTAGTCCATAATTAATCCTTAATTAATCATAATTAACTCTTTATTAGTTCCAGATTAATCGATAATTAATCTCATATTAATCTTTAATTAATCCAAGATTAGTACTTAATTAATCATGATTACTTCTTAATTAATCTCTGATTAAATCTTAATTAAACCAATATTAATTCTTAATTAAACCAAGATTAATCCTTAATTAAACCATGATTATTTCATAGTTAAGATTATTATTTGAGAACAAGTACTAAGATTAGGATTAACCTCACTTTAACATTTTGATTACTCTTTATGTGGAGTTCACAATAAGTAAACACAACACCATTCTTATAAATTTCAGAGACTTTACTAACTTAATCAATCTCAACATCTTTCTAGACTCACCTAAGAGATTAGTCTTAGAACTGGTTGGATACCTAAAGCCTTACTCCACCTCTGACCTGAAACAGAAGTGAATGATCACAAGATCAGTTTGGTTCAAGCTATAATAGTTTATCTAGGTTCATATCAGCTGAGTCCATGCTTGGCTCTACTCATCCTAAATCAGATCAGCTCGGTTCAGGCAAGGTTTATTCAGGATAGGATCAGTTCAGTTCAGCTTAGGTCTAGACAGCTCACATCAGTTAGCTAGCGGTTTACAGAAAATTAATTTAAACCGAAACTAACAAACTGAACCATATAATCACTTAGACAAGTGATCCGACCAACACCCTAGCTAAACATGAACTGGTTCTGAGGCAAGGAGATTAAGCTTACCACAACAACTGACTGACAGAAGAACTCAGATGGTCCTCCCCCTTAACTGAACTCCCCACTGAACTGATTTAAAAAAAGAAATCAAATTTGGTTCTTCACAAAAACAGAACAAGGCCTAGGGTTTACTCTGGATTCTCACCTTCTGATCTTCTATACAGTAAGGAACTAAGCTATAGGATGAAAGGAAGTCGTCCAAGGTCTTGTATAATTTTTCTCTGATTTTTCCTCTGATTTTTGTCTCACTTTTTCACTGTTTTTCTCTCTGAAATTTTCTAGATTTTTCTGCAGTGATCTGAACGTTGGAAGCAGCTGGAGAGGGGTTAAATATGAGGTGAGCTTGCTTCAGGTGAGGGTTTCACTCAGGACAAAGCTAGGCTGAGTGGGGACAGCTGGCCAGCTGCTACAGCACTCTCAGCACAAGCTGATGTCCTTTCCATAACCTGAAGAAACTCCAGCCCTTTCATGTGCTTCTCACATGACAACCTAAGAAACAAGGCAAGCAGGCAGCTTGTGATTGTCATGTGCCAGTTACTGAAGAAGCTAGGCAAGCAGGCAGGTGCAAGTCTAAGACTGAATAAGTGCACAACCAGGCTGGTGAAGGGCATGACTCAGTTCTAAAATTATTTCGGAAGTTGGTCGATAATTTTAAATAATTTTTCAACCAAATATTCCTTGTCTTTCGCTTTCGTCTTGTTCTCGGAAAATCTCGTTCATCTTAATAAACATTCGACCAAAATATTTAAGATTCGACCAAACTATCAAGGGAAGGTCTTTCGACCACAAGACAGTCCCGTCGAGAAATTAATCTACCGGGTCGATTTTTATTTTTATTAATCCTGGTCGAACCAACTAAAAACTTTTCGAGTGGGATTTTTCTCGACCAAAAATTTATTGGCTCGTGAGAGTTATTACACTAGCCATTATTTTAGTGGTGAGAGGGGGACCAAAGTACTTAATAGGTAGAGCAGAGATGGAGAGACCTGAGCCTGCTGCTGCACCCTCAAGGACCGACTTCCCTCGTCCCGCTGCAAAGACTGTGGACTTTGCTATGTTGATTCGCAAGCCCGACATCGCAGCAAAGTCTTCAAACACACAGAGAGTTCCTTGTAGCGACTCTGGTGTGCCATCTGAGAAGACTACAATATCATCAGCAAAGCTCAAATGGGACATATTGACTTTTTGACACTGAGGATATAACCCAATGCTACCGTCCAAAACCGCTTTATTAATGAGCTTGGAAAGTACATTACTAACGATGACGTAAAGGTAAGGGGATAGAGAGCAACCCTGCCTTATACCTATGCTCATTGGTTTAGGTTAAAACAAATAAACAAACTTGGGTGACACTCCAATATAGCAACATTCATAGGAAGAACCTCCTGCTGCTTGTTTCCATTTCATGCTGTAAGGAACGCACGAAACATGAAAAGACAAATCAACAACTAGGTAACTCTAAAGGAACAGCATTAAAGCTCATAATTAATAGCATATTTTGTGGTCATCTTTTACCTTGTGAACCCATCCAAAATATCAAAGGAAAATAACTGAATTTAGCATATACGATGTCATTTGGTTCGTAGGTTCGGATTATGATCATTTGTTTCTCCTTTGATTATTAAGATCAGATTAGTGAGAAGTGAGAGACTTGACAATTCCGAAGAATCTGCATCAAAAGACACATAACCTAACGCGATTTCTACTGTTGCGGATTGGTTAATGTACTATACAAAACCAAACCAAACCAATTGTTTTATTCGACTAAGGTGAAAGGCAGAGTTGTTTGACGAAAAGAAAGGTCCAAAGCAGTAGAGCTCTTTTACTAGGACCTACCTAGAGTCTGTAATTTTAGTTTCTGGTCTTTTTAACGACTATTTTAGTTTCTGCTTATGATTTGAAGTGGAAACAAAACTAATCCTTCAACAATTTTTATTGAGGCTGATGATATATTAAAAAGAAATAAAAAAAATGAAGGAAAGGAACAATTGGTAGATTATATTATTCTACGAGGGTTTGAAGGTGATTTGTATGAAGCAATAATTGAGTTTTAGCTATCTCTTGTTCTCAAAACTTGATCCTTTTTTGGGAAGACAAATAAGAAGAAGCTTTAGATATATACGTCTTCATCTGTTGACAAGAAAAGAGAGACACAAAGTTAGTCAGAATCATTTCTCTAAGTTTGCAAGTGTATAATCTTCAGAGTGTAAAGATGAGATATATGCTTACTATCGTTATCCTCCGGCTCGTTATAATCGTCGTCATCATCATCAAAGTCTTTATTCTACAAAAAAAAAACATAAAATAAGAAGAAACTTAAACTAAACTTCAGAGCCAGAAGAGTTGACATCATTTCACCAATTAGTTGCAAAAGAATAAGAAGAACCTGATCATAATCTCCATTTTCAGAATCTTCTCCCTCAGATTCCTCAACTTCTTCATCACCTTCTCCTTCTTCATTCTCTTCCTTGCCTTCAGCCTATAAACCAAATAAACCAAACAATCAAGGACTTGTTGAACTGTAAACTGTGTTTGTTATACCTTAAGCTTTGCTTCAAGCTTCTCCAAGGCCTCCAACTTCTGCAGATCTACAAAAACAGACATAAAGTTTGAGTTTCCTTCTTTATGTGTAAAACATTGTTGAAGCTAATAAAGACAACAAAGTTACCTGCGTCCTGAGTCCATCTTGCTCTCTTCACAGGCCGTTCTCTTCGAGTATCTGAAAAGATTGCAAACGATCAAACAGTAAACTTACAAGAAGAATCTAAACTAAAAAGAAGATTAGTTTCAAACCTCCAAGAAGTTCTTTAGGGAAGTTATCAGGTCTAAGAACAAGATAGTCATAGAAAGATCCCCGCTCATTAGACTTCTTCTTCTTTGGCTTCAACGTGTCTGAGAACCTCTCAATGTCTAAACTCTCACTCTCTGAATAACCAAAAAAAAAAGACAACCTTTTAAGATTACAAACTGCTATCTAATCTAAGAGAGTTTTTTTTTGTTTTGTAGTAAGAAGATACCTTTCTTTGAAACACCATCGCCTAAGTGGTAAGGCGAACTTTTCCAGAACCTCTCAAAGAAATTGAAGTTCTTAAGTAATTGGGTATCGTCTGAGATTGATTTACGGTCAGGTAAGGTAATGTCCTGTAACAGAAGGTTCAGCCTTTGCATCATAAGATGAAAGGAGAGGAGAGGAGATGAATCAAAGCATAAAGTTTTGAACTTACAGGGAAAATAACAAAAGGTTCTGCCTTTGCATACTCAACGCCAAACCCACCAAACCCACCTCTTCCTCTTCCTCGTCCTCCTCTGTAAGCCATCTATCTACGAGCTATTGTGGCGGTACAACGCGACGGCGATTCGGCACAGCGGCGGCTGGGAGAAGAAACAATTCAGGGGTTCCGTTTATATGTATATCTTTTTTAGTTAATTTAAGATTTATATTTTACTACGGATTGCACTATAGTCCCTTTACTCTTGTAATGCTTTCTATTTTGGCGATTAATTAAATTGGTCAATAATCACCTTTATTTTATTTTTTCCGACTAAAATTTTATTGAATTATATTAAAATTACAAAGTTGAAGCCATACAGAACTATAGAAGGTAAATTATTACACAAGCAGATATGTGAGCCATATGCTGAAAATGTATAAAGAAACAACATTCACGATGCGTTCTTGACAAGAACATCTTACTCGCTAACGAATATGTGTATTCGTAGTATATCTTCAAATACCATTTTTCTCCAATACTATACTTCAGCCTTTCTGTATCGTGAGGCGGTTCCTTGATCGTACTAGTAAAACCCATTGGGTCTAGTAGTAGTCCTGAAAGAACGACTATCTGATATCAATTAGTCCGTACCAGTGTCCTTTAAATATTGTACACTACCAGAAAACGTTTCTATAACAACGAAGATTTACGAGAAAAATATTTCCTCGTAAATTTACATAACGTTTACAACGAAATTACGATGAGTCCAAAATTTAGTCGTAAACTCCATGTAACTTTACGAAGAAACAGTTTCGTCGTAAAGTCAATGTAAGTTTACGACGAAAGTACGTGGAAAGAGAAATTCGTCGTAACCGTTACATCGACATTACAACGAAACATGTTACCATTATATTTAGGTGAAAACGTGTATTCAATGTGTTTTAACTTACCTAAATTTGTTGTTATATATTCGTTGTAAATTCGTTGTTATATTTCACCTTCTAAACTCGAAAATTTATATATATATATATGTCATTTCCCACAATACACAAACGAAAACAAAAAAAAATCAGAAAAAAAAATTTTCAAAACAAAATCTAAGGAAAAAA
>NW_013617481.1:23223-25088 GCF_000695525.1 Brassica oleracea var. oleracea | reverse complement strand
TCCATTTGGAATGTTTGGTAGACAATATTCTTTGTGGCCAGTCATTCTTACGCCGTACAATTTACCGCCGGATATGTGCATGGAACAAGAATTTCTATTTTTGACCATATTAATCCCTGGGCCGAAGCATCCAAAACGGTCTCTTGATGTTTTTCTTCAACCGTTGATAGAAGAGCTAAAGCAATTGTGGTCAGAAGGGGTGAGGACGTACGATTGTTCCTTGAAAAACAATTTTACGATGCGAGTAGTTCTGCTGTGGACGATAAGTGATTTCTCTGCTTATGGGATGTTGTCTGGCTGGACAACACATGGAAGATTATCTTGTCCATATTGTCTTGGATCGACGGATGCTTTTCAACTGAAGAATGGTAGGAAGAGTTGTTGGTTTGATTGTCATCGTCGCTTTCTTCCACTTTTCCATCCGTACAGAAGAAATAAGACATTGTTTTGGCACAAAAAAGTTGTCAGAGACAGTCCTCTTCCATATCTCACTGGCTAGCTCAGCAGATCGAAGCAGACATTGATTATTACGGAGCTCAGGAAACAGTTAAAGTTGGAGGAAATTGGCATGTTCCTGGAAATATGCCTGATGGGTATGGTGTCTCTCACAATTGGTATAAGAAGAGTATATTTTGGGAGCTACCTTATTGGAAGGATCTTCTCTTACGCCACAATCTGGATGTCATGCATATTGAAAAGAAATTTTTTGAGAACATCATGAATACAATACTGAACGTCCCTTGGAAGACAAAAGATAACAAAAAGTCAATGATGGACTTACCTGATATTTGCTCAAGAAGTGAGATACATATCAAGAGCAATGGAAACGTTCTTGTTCCTATCTTCACTTCCGGTTGTCATCAGAAGCCAAAACAACCTTGTTTGACTGGGTTGCATCAGAAGTTAAGTTTCCTGATGGTTATGTTTCAAATCTGTCAAGATGTGTTGAACGAGGTCAAAAGTTCTCCGGAATGAAGAGTCATGATTGTCATGTGTTTATGCAACGACTACTTCCATTTGCTTTTGCCGAGCTCCTTCCAGCAAATGTCCATGAAGCACTTGTAGGTAATTATAATTTTATAATATATATACATATGTTATGAAATGTTATTAATTTGATTACTTTTGCAATATACAGCCATCAGAGCAATCCATCAGAAGCCAAAACAACCTTGTTTGACTGGGTTGCATCAGAAGTTAAGTTTCCTGATGGTTATGTTTCAAATCTGTCAAGATGTGTTGAACGAGGTCAAAAGTTCTCCGGAATGAAGAGTCATGATTGTCATGTGTTTATGCAACGACTACTTCCATTTGCTTTTGCCGAGCTCCTTCCAGCAAATGTCCATGAAGCACTTGCAGGTAATTATAAAACGTTAATATATATACATGCGTTATGAAATGTTATTAATTTTATTACTTTTGCAATATACAGCCATCGGCGCTTTTTTCAGAGATCTTAGCACACATACGTTCAAGGAAGAAGTCATCGAACAACTTCGTGAGAACATTCCGATCATATTGTGCAACCTGGAGAAGATATTTCCTCCTTCATTTTTTGACGTCATGGAGCATCTAGTTGTCCACCTACCGTATGAAGCATTGCTTCGTGGACCTGTTCACAACGGATGGATGTATCCGTATGAGCGACAGATGAAACATTTGAAGGGGAAAGCAAGAAATCTTGCAAAGGTGGAAGGTTCAATAGTTGCGGGAAGTTTGACAGCCGAAACATCTAACTTCACATCATACTACTTTGCTCCAACTGTTCGTACGAGGAAAAGAGTTCCTAGAAGATATGATGATGGTGGAGTACCGACATCATATGCAATTGATAGTGTTCCTGACATTTTCTGCCAAATTGGACT
>NW_013617481.1:21717-23081 GCF_000695525.1 Brassica oleracea var. oleracea | reverse complement strand
TTAATTATGTATGACTTGATTATTTGTTTAATTTGCAGCATGTTTGTATCTCAAGTTGAAGAAGCAATACCAGGAATATCTGCAACTGATGTGGACACACGTAAAGATAAGCACTTTGTCAAGTGGTTAAAATCACAGGTACGTAATATATCTCATTCATATATTAATTAAGCAATTTTTTGATACTTTAATATTAATTAAGAATATCTGTTTTTTGCAGGTTGATTATGACGATCCATATTATCTCCTATGGTTTCACGATTTGTTTCAAGGTCCAGTAGCAAAGGTCACCACATCACCTATGTATTTCACACGAGGATTTACCTTTCACACATACGAGTATGGGAGACATCGGGCGACGAGTAACTACGGAATGTGTGTGAAAGGTGAAACAAACTTTTACGGGATCTTGCATGAGATTGTTGAAGTGGAATTTTCGGGGTTATTGAAGCTAAAATGCGTCCTCTTCAAATGTGAATGGTTCGATCCTGTTGTGAACCGAGGGATTCGGTATAACAAATTTGGTGTTGTGGATTTCATTTTTGGGAGAAGATACAACAAATTTGAGCACTTCATTTTAGCTTCACAAGTCGACTAAGTTAGCTTCCTTTTTTATCCTCGCCTTCGAACTTCCGGGATAAGCTGGTTAGCTGCTATAAAAATTACACCTCGTGGACGCATTGTCGCTGGAGAAGAACCGCCTTTGCAAGAAGAAGACGCTATCACTGAAGTTGAGGTACCTGAACAACAAACTAATGAAATCCTTTTGATTGACCCGGAAAACTTTCAATATGAAGATCTTCCCGAATATGCGACAGATCAAGCATGTGTAGACGAGTTCGAGGGAAGCGACGATGATGATTGTACTGATATTGATGAGAACAAAAACTATTTCGAGTGATGTAATATTGATGAGAACGAAAACATTTTAGAGTGATGTAATATATGTAACAAATGTGGTATTTCTCTATTGTAATGTTTGTTTAAGGAAATATTGTTTTTATATCATCTTAATGTATGTATAACAAATGTTGTTTTATATAATATGTATTTCTTTAGATTTTAAAAAATTATTTGGAGTTTTAGGGTTTAAGTTGGAGAAAGAGTAAGAAGAAGTAAAGAAGAAGATGATGATGTTAGATGATATGTGACTTTGGGGTTTAGGGATTTCATTCTCGGGGTTTAGGGTTAAGCGTAGTAAAGTCCTTGTAAAAATAACACGGGGCTGTTAACTTCGTCGTAAATGAAAAAAGACAGGCCTGGTAACTTCGTCGTAAATAATTAAATCGATTCCTCGTAATTTCGTCGTAAATGAAAAAAAATGGGCCTGGTAACTTCGTCGTAAATGAAAAAAGACGGGCCTG
>NW_013617481.1:18945-21347 GCF_000695525.1 Brassica oleracea var. oleracea | reverse complement strand
AGATTTGCGTGTGCCTTCATATGCACCATACGCGAGATATATGGTGGAAGATTTGCTTGGCCAGCCTAGACGGGAGGGTTTGGATGTTCTAGACCCCGATAGACCGCGAGAAACCTTTTGGTGAGTTATTAATTTTTATTACATTAAAATTTAAATTATTTTTATTTTCTAGCAATTAAATTGTTTTTTGTTTCAGGTTTGAGGCTAACAACTGTGTTGCCGGAGCGTTTCAGAGACGATGAAGGGTTACTACGACGGGGCATATCCGAACTGGAGCATGACACCAGATCACGTTAAGACCATTTGGTGTAAATGTTTTGCGGTAAGATTTTTAAATTTAATTAAATTTTCACTTTTAAATAAATATTACTTTTTATTTTTAAATATTTATTATTAATTGTAATTTCTTCAAAAATTTTGTGTTTTAGCAAAAGTGGCATTGGTCTTTGGGAATCACCGAGAGGGTGAAGAGGGAATTCTTTGCAAAGGCAAAGACCCGCCTTTGCAACACTCTATCCGATTGGAAGGACAAGTGAGAGATCTACGTGTATGAGGGAAAGCCCACTGAGCTCACGACGGATGTGTGGGATGGTCTCATCGCATATTGGAAGCTACCCTCTTCGATCAAAAAGACCAATTCGTGCTCTGCTTCTCGAAGAACGAAGGATAAAGATAGTCATTTGCTCATGGTTCACAGAACCGGACAAAAACCTCATGCAGGAATCAGTCTAGAAGTTGTAAGTTTTGTTTTTAATATTTATTTTAAAATTTTCAATTAATTTAAATTTTAATATTTAAATATATTTTTTTGTGTAGTTAGAGAAGACGGGAGTCTTACCATCTCTGTCTGAGCTATTCAAGATGACTCACGCCACATCCGACAGAGTTTTTGTGGATCCTGCATCTGAGAAACTCTTCCATGCAGTGGCTGCTCGGATTGAAGAACGGGAGACACAACTAACTCAGCAGTCTCCCGATGGATTACCCGTCACATTGACCACCGAAGAGGTCGACAGAATCTTCGAAGAGATTAACTATATTAATATATGTTTTAATTTTATAAGTGACTCCTAAAAAAAAGGGACGGACAGTCGGTATTGGCTCTGTTAACGAAGTTGCGGGCAACTTCATCATACACTTCGAGACGGGATGAAGAGAATTCTCAGATGAAAGCTCGATTGGATAGCCAGCAGGTTTGTTTAGACTCTCTTGAGGATCTGTTAGACGTGATGGCGGTGGGAAACCCAACTATGCAGAGAATGTTGAGTGAGAGACGAGCCGCTCTTGGGTTGCCAGTATGGGATCCCGAAGAGTCCGATCCAAATCGTCAACAGCCGAGTAACCCCACCGACTACTTCGAGAATATGTAGTTTTTTTATATTTCGGTTTGTATTATGAATTTAAATATTATTGTATGACTTTTAAATACTTTTTAAAAATATGTTTTTCCTTTTCATATTTCGTTTAAAAATTTAAAATATTCTAAATTTCGAATATTAAATATAAATATAAATTTATTATATATAATATAATAAGAATCGATGTAAACTCCTCGTAAACATTACATGGAGTTTACATCGAAAGTTTACGAGTGATTGACATCGAAACTTTTACGAGGGTTTTGCATCGAAACGTTTACGTGGGCTTTACAACGAATTCGTTTACGTGTGCTTTACATCGAATGTATTACATGGGCTTTACCACGAAGTGTTACATGTCTTTTACGACGAAACATTTCCTTTCGCTTTACGAGGAATTTATTTCGTCGTAAACGTAATGAGTCCTTTACGATGAAACCTCCGTTACACGGACGTTTAACAACGAAACATCTTTCGAGGTTAATTCGTCGTAACACCCCATTTACGACGAATTAACCTGGAATACTGCCCTCGTAAAAAATATGTTTTCTTGTAGTGGTAGACCCCATAACTCTGATACAATCCATCAATAACATATTACTAGGATAAGATCTGCGCCTTGCGCATGATGAGTTTATTTGTATATATTATCGATAGTTTATTTTATATATTTGATCATTTTATATATATATATATAAAATATTTTTTGTTGTTATTATATAATTTCTTTCCGATGGATCGGATCAATTTTTTCTAAAAATAATGGAACAAAACTATAATTAATACATCATGGGTTAATCGGATTGGACATTAAACAAATTATGACATAAAAACCTTATTTTTTTCATCGAACACATTCTTGAAAAAAATGAACAATATTGTTTTCACAGTTGAATTATTTTGACTTTTATCTTCCATATGGTTTTGAAAGCTTTCAAATCAACCATCGAATTGATACATGTCATTTTAATATTTTTAGTCGTATACTTGAGGAAAACTTACATTTTTGTAATTTAAAGTCGTTTTAAAAAATTCAAAATATAA
>NW_013617481.1:1400-18784 GCF_000695525.1 Brassica oleracea var. oleracea | reverse complement strand
TTACATTTTTGTAATTTAAAGTTGTTTTAAAAAATTTAAAATATAACATATAAGAAAAATATAACATATAAGGTGTCCTCATTTTTGTATTTTAAAGTCTTTTTAAAAACAATATAACATATAAAGTTTCCTTATTTTTATAATTTAAAGTCATTTTAAAAAATTCAAAATATAACATATAAGAAAAAATCTAATTTTTTTTATTATATGGTTAATGTGATTGCTTAATTTTTTTAATAATATAAATTTAAACAAAAATGAAGAAGGATGCAAAAACTGTTATCAAACATTTATTATTCATAATCATTAATTGTCATATATATGTAAATCATATTAGGTAATTCTGTCGCTTTTATTTATGGAAAGAATACACACTTCCTATATTTTAGGTTAATATAATGTTCTCTAGTGTTATATAATTATGGAATAATGTGACACCATTAGATTAAACTGTATTTTATATTAGATGCTCTAGAATTATTTGAAATGGAATTTAGAAGGCATTTAGAGTGTCATCTAGGATTTGGAGTTTTTTTTAATTAATACAAAATTAAAATTCTAATTTTTCAAATGCTTCTCAATTAATATATATGAGATTCTTCGTAACAACAGTCTTGTTGATTCTACATTCCAGTCTTGAAATCTTCATCAAAGAATAATAAAGAGCCTTGATAAGCCAGAATAACGGATCGTCTTCTGCCTCGGTGCCACAAGGCAACATGTGAAAAAGCAGATAAAAGACCAAGGAAAGTGACTTCGTTAAGTGTCACCTTGGCTCTTTGCATTTTATCAAATGTTTCGTTTTCTCTGTCAGAGTTTCCGTAATGTGCATATCCTGGGATCATTGCACTCCACAATCTATCATCACCATCCTTTCTTTTGTTTAATAATGGATGGCTTGAGTAATGGTACTACATGTCGAGTACATCTCAATTTGACCCGAAAACCATTGCAGCAATAGTGGAACTAGAGTCGCGAATATAATTTGCCACCGTAATCGTGACCATGTATCATTCACACACCACAACTGCATCATGTAATCCCGAAAGAGCCAAAAGGACTCAACCCAAATTCGAGAACCCGTAGACACAAACTTCATAATCCTTACTAACTTCTGGCAAAGTCCGGATCCCGCACACCAAAACGGAATCAAACAGAGACGTCTCGTTGACGAAAACAAAGACACAATGAACAGCCCACGAATAGACATCCTCTTTAACGGTGGTGGCCATGGCGGTTTTAAAATTCTGTCCAAAAGGGAACGGATCACACCGTCATGCCAAAAGGCTGACGAAGCAACGACAACAACGAAATGGAGATGAAGAAATACCCCAACCGCTGAACAGAAACATTCAATTTTGGGATTTGACAGAACAACACCGCCACTAAACCACCGTATACAGGAAAGTTGTGCCCAAAAGGAGATAAACACCACATCAAACGCAGAAATCAGCATCACAGCCCAAAGAAGAAGTTGCCATAAACATATTGTAACAACCCGTCCTGTGGATCCCACCCGTCCCGTGGACCCCATCCATCCAGTGGACTCTAGGTTGGTCCTGCAGAATATCGAACCTAACCCTTCCTTTGTGAGTCCTCACTTGCTCTCTATGTAGTTCTTGGTGAGTTTGGCATTACTTAAACTCAAAACCTCACCTTTTAACAATCTTCTTATAGGACAAGTTCTCATCAAGTTGTCAACTATCAATTAGTGATAACTTATCTTGTGAGGGAGAGTTATTAACGAGTAGGGTCCATAGAACGGGTCTTACACATATCCATGGCAAGATCAAACAAAATCCACCATATTCAGCGGAATTGGAAAATCCAAAGAAACAAAATCCCCAAATCTCCCATAGCACTAACTTCAAGGCCATCAACTTATTGTGTCGAAAAACTGTGAAAATAATTAAAAACAGAAACGAAATCTGGCGGACGGAGCCTGCAGGAGAAGAAAAACGTCGCTATGTAAACGTCGCCTTATGAGTCGCCTCTCTTGGTTGTAAACGTCTCTCTATGAACGTTGCAGTAATCACCTTTATTTCTAGATATATTTGCATATAAATATAAATTTTGATTTTGATATTAGCTTAAAAGAGAAGAAATACTTTTTAATAAAATCTAATCTACAAAATTAATATATTTTAACATTTTTTACAAGTAAACTTCAAACATTTTAATTTTAATGTATTTGAAAACTATATAATTATATTATTTGTATTTATATTTAATATGAAAATTATATATAACTTAATTTTGTTTTAAAATTATTCAACCTGTTTGTTATAAATATTTAATAAAATCAATGTAATTCTTATGATTAATTGTGTGATATACTTATTTGATAAAATTTTAAATAATAAAACTTATTTTATGTCAATTTATTCTAACATTTTATCTTATCAAAATTATTCGATGTCAATTTAAACCAAGCATAATCTCGCATTAATAATTATATGCTCTTAAGAATAAAAACAATCTAAGAAAAAGAATCTAGTAAGAAAGCTTTATTAAGATTAAATGAATGCAATTTTTTATTTATGAAAATATAAATTTAAAATCGATTAAATTAATTTATTTTATAATAAATGAAAATATTTTGCAGTATATAAAGCCCAAAAAATAATTATAATTATTTTTTGAATTTGTTTCATAAATGAATTGAGGGTTTTAGCCAAGTCATCGAAAAAAAATTATTAAAAATGTAGGAGCTAATGTTTTATATTGTTTATATACAAGATTAATTATTGTGTTGTTTGGAAACACATTTAGTAGTTGTTTGGAAACACATTCAGTAGTAGTATAAGGGAGAGAGTAATTAATTTGGGTGTGTTTAACTATATAGTAGAAGAGTGTATTTAATTTAAAAAACTTACAAAAAAAATGTTTGGTCCATGGGAATGATTCTATTTTAATAAAAGAGATTTTATAAGAATATAACATTTAATGATACATTTTTTATCAGTAAATGGTTTCTTAGCATGTTATGAATTCCGCTGTGGTGATGGTTGTGACGGTGGCTACCCTATTGCTGTTTGGCAATACTTTTCATATAGTGGTGTTATCAAAGAAGAGGTCAAACTGGTTTTGATTGAAGTCTTTTGGTAATGTTTTAGTTAGTGTGATCCATATAAACCATGATACATGAGCTTTCACCCAGTTGTGAGCCTGCTTTTTTTATATCAAAGTGTTTAAGGAAATGAGTCCCGGCCACTGGAGAATTAACATTTTGGCATCGCCAGAGACAGGGAACCGACACGTGGTAACACATGACTAGTGTGGACCACTTATGTGGGGCCAGGATACCACTGTATAATTAAAAAAAATGAGTTAGCGGAAAACAGTTATGGGGAGAACCTAGACATTTTTTTGAATGAATGTATAATTTATTCGAATAAAAAATTATTTTTACAATGCTATAGCCTTTAGCTAACCGGTTTTTGAAAGTTTAGAAAGTGATGTAGATAAGAAAATCTACTGGGAGCCCACCTCCATTTCTTCCTTTCGAGGATGATAAAACTGAAGAGCCAAAGTTGTATGTAAGCCGATGATTCTGCTGTGTTCTTGTAACGCATGGCCTAGATGCGATTGTTGATTGTTGAGTTGATGGAAGAACGGAGAGAATCGGAGGACCTGAACAGTCGCCGGTGGAGTCGATTGTTCCTTTCACGCCATAGCTCGTGTATCACGGATTTCCAAGCAAGGATAATTAGGAACCGCAAGAGTTTGTCTCTAGTAAGCCTGATCAGAATCTGTAAGGTGTGATCCCAGCCATCCGAGAGGAGTGTAAGGCGTAGTTTCGAAGACCGTGGTCTCTAAACTTCAGTTGAGAAGGAACAACAGAAGAAGAGATGATCTCTGCTTTCGGGATTGAGGTTACAGAGAGGATCCGTTTGCAAAGCCCATGAGAGGAAGTTATTGCGAGTTGGGCAGCTATCCAGGATAAAAAGCCAAGTAAGATTTTTGTATTTTGGTATACGTTTTCTTATCTACATCACTTTCTAAACTTTGACCCAGTAGGATGGTTATCAAAATATTAAGTAGAGACTGTAATAGATCAACTATTATGTATGCTTTCCACATTTAATTAAATGCACCAAATTTTAGCAATAAAAAATAATTCAAAAATGTGCCTAAAACTACATTGACCATTAGAAGAGTTAGTCAACCGTTTACTCGCTTATGTGGCATCCGACGTGGCGATGATTTGGCATCATCAAAACGACAACGTTTAATAAAAGAAAATTGCTTCTTGCAGACTTCGTACCCGGGCGCCAGAAACTAAACTTTCTAAGGGCAATGACCACTAGATAAAAGTAATTACTTGTAGTTTATGTAAACTTTATATTATATATAATCGCAACTTAATCACATAACCATGTTAATTTAATATTTACTTTATTCATTCACCTAAAGCAGTAATTCAAGTTTTGGTTTACAAGCTCGGGTCAAACAAAATGATCTAAAACAACACAAAGCCTAAATAGTTTCACTCAACCACCACACTATCAATCCCCGTTCCATTAGAAAACTCTGAGATTCTTAGACTATCAATCCCCGTTGTCTGCTATTAATGTTAATTCTGAGAGGGTGGCATTCACCTTGTTTCTTCGATTGATGAAATATCCCGAGCCATCACCGGAGTAAGTTCATGACGATCTTCCCAAACTTTTCGCCTCCATTGACTATGAAGCTCTAAATGCTGAAAAGAAAGAGGTAGGAGATAGCAAACCCGAGGAGAACCTACCAGAACCTCAAGATCCCAGTGGTCAATGACAAGAAACGGGCTGAGATAGAGGCAAGCAAGAAATCATGTTCTTTATTACCTGCAATAAGAAGAGAAAACACCTACAAGGAAGATCAAACAATCTGCCGCGCACTGGGATGGTGATTCCTCAAGTAAGTCTCCACATCGACACAAGACCCAATTGACCCACTCAGAGATTTGAAACCGAGTGCTTACTCCAGAGCACAGAACATGATCGGGCCTAACTGCGCATCGACAACCTCGTTGGAGAGACGAAGAAAAACAAACAATGCTGAAACAGAAAGCTCTAACACCAATGGCCAAAACAACACGATGTTGCAGTGACGAGGACAGGACAAGGGGTGGGCAAAACAAGAGAAGAGGAGGAGGAGCCATAGACGACACATCCTTGAAACTCTAAACTTTTCTTTCAAATCACATCCTTGAAACTCTAAACTTTTCTTACCAACGCAAACCACATAAACAAAGCAACCACACAGCCGCTCCAAATACCTAGCACGCCCCGACGGGATTAAACCATCACCAAGCCTGAGTAAAAAGTCAGACCCTCAACGATCGATGAGACGCCAAGCCGACGTTAAAAGAGAGCTTTTCGCTCCACTCCACACGAAAAGAGACTCTTCAAAACAAAACGACCGGAAAAGGAGGAGAGAGCATGTCATTACTGCCACTCGCCTTCGACTCTGCTCACAAAGCGAGACCTACAAAAGTAAAATCGAGACCTATGGTGAAAGCACTCAAGAGTCAACTCCGATCTACCACAACGTCTACCGCCTAGCTGATACGTCAGAGAAGAACCCACAACCTCGGATCTACACCGCCAGGGGTGGATGCAAACGAACCCTCTGCGGAGCTGCCTCCACAAAACCTGGCATATCGACGGAAGACCGAAAGATGGCAAAGCAGATATTATAGATATATATCCCACATCGGGAATTCAATGGGACATTAACTAATATATAAAGGGTTAGGGCCAATCCACTAATCATCAATTGGTTTTAAGTTTAAAGCCCATAATAAACCCAAATTTAACATGATATCAGAGCACATGTCCTAAATACCCTAAACTCCTAATTAATATTACCCTTCCGACCGAGTATAAAAGTCGTATTTGACCATCTCAACCGGGTATAACTGTCATAATAAACTCCCTCGACCGAGTGTAAATGTCCTAAAGTTCTGAGATTTCTGGCCGATAAAAGCCATCATCTCGAGGAGGGATATTAGGGATACATATCCCACATCGAAAATTTAATGGGACATTAACTAATATATAAAGGGTTAGAGCCAATTCATTAATCACCAATTGATTTTAAATTGGAAGCTCATAATAAACTTGAATCTAACAGCAGAGAAAAAATGAAAGAGGAGGTGGAGATGAGGAAGCCTCTGATGGTGACACACGCAGATGGCGGCCGCCAGAGCAAGGATCTAACGATGATTGAAGGTGGGGAGATAGGGTTGATTTTTTTTGGTTTTAGAGAGCGTGAAGAATTATTCTATAACCTGTTGTGTATGAGTCATAGTATCAGTCAGTGGTCTTGTCTCTCCGACATGAGTCATCCTCAGATATTTCCATGACTCTCCAGCTCTCTCAATTTCCCTTATTCTCCCATGTTTCTTGTAATGCGAAACAAGAAACAGTAAAATGATAGCTTTGAATCTCTTCAAAGCTTTAGAACTGAAAATGATAGCTTTTGGACAGAAAAGACAGCCTCTTTTTGGCTTTTCGAACGAGTTAAATATGTAAACTAAAATGATTAGTTGGAGTTTAAACTCCTAGAAACATGGAACGTGGAAAAAGGAAGAGATAGTGTTGCAGGCTGGAAATCAGGGTTGGCAAGATGGATGATAGAAGCTTGATGGATCCACCAAATATATGATCGGGTGGGTGATATGAATGGAACGCTAGTTGTACATGAAAAAAATGCAAACGAAAATGAATGAGATGCTTATGAATGATAAAATAAGACAATTGAAAAATAGGATAGGATGCAATTAGGCTGCTGGTCGTGTGACACTCTCAGCCTAATCAGTTGATGATTGAAGTGGATCGAAATGGTGCTTTGCTTGCTGGATGTATATCACTCTCAAGCTTGTCAAACAAATGGGATGGAAGTGATGGTGGAATGAGGACGCCACAATACTTTATGGAAAGGAGGCTTGATAAGTCAAGATGCTTTGGAGCTGCTTCACACACACTCAAAATACTTAGAACAATAGTTTTGACAAAACTAGAAAAACTGAATAATTCTTATTACTTTCAAAATGGAAGTGATTTACAAAGATAAATGACTTGAGCTTATATAGGCTCGACAATGACAGAATCTAACAGTCATAAAATGATAAAAGGAAAGAAATAAACTTGAAATAAAAGTTTTGGAAGCAAAGCTTTGATGGCTCCATGGAATATATCTGTTAGGCTTGATTTGCTATTGAGCCAAAAAGAAACTTGTGGAGCCTTTGTATCAGGACAGCTTCTGGAGCTAGCCACGGTCAAGAACAGTGGCGGATCTAGAACTGCATTTAACCGGGGGCACATAAATTTTTTTCACTATATTTTATATTTAGATGGGGGCCCTGGCTTTGATTAACTTTAATTGCTCAAAGAAAATTAAGAATGAGACGGGGGCACGTGACCCCGCACAACCCTTACTGCGTCTGCCCCTGGTCAAGAAGTCTTCCTGATATGTCTCTGAATGGCTTTGATGAAGAATATGGCCGTTGCTCCTTTGCCATAAGCTGATGAAGACTTTCCTTGCAAGTAAATGGTGTGAACGCATCTAAATAAGGAAAGTTGATGGTAAAGAGAATCCGTCTGATCCTCTGGATGCTAGTGCAGCTAAGGATGTCTTGGATGTCTTCTGAATTTTCTAGAGTATCTCCTGGTTCCCCCATAGATAGGTTTGGGTCGGCCCAAATTGAATTGCTTGGAAACTTTCCCAAATTGATGTCGGTTTGGCCGGTTTTGGGAAATTGATTGCATCTTGGTTTTTCCTTTTCTAATTCTTCTGATTTCAGGCTTACTGGAAATATACGACATTAAACTTGAAGCTCATGTTTGATTCTGGAGAAGGCCGCTTCATGGTTGGGCTGAAATCCACTTCTAATGGCTGATACTCGCAACTAGACGGGTTGGGGAACCTCCGGGTTGTAAAATTCATAACTTCTTCCTCCGTGAATCGTTTTTTTTTGTAATTCCAAGCCTCATTTATTTCTTGATGAGTTAGCCTTCTTTTAAAATTAGATTCATGGAAAAAGACCTTCTGGTTGTTGAGATATTCTCCTTGTACTGAACCTCTGTCGCTGGTATCTCCATAGTGGTCGGTTTGGATGGTTTGGTGACACTCTGGTCGAGCTGCTGATTTGATGACCGCATCATACCCTGCCCCTTGATAAAGTTTCGACCTCGAAACTGGATATACTGCACCAAAATAGAGAAAGTCAGCTTTCATTCTCTTTTGGGATTCCAAAGTCTTACCTCGGTTTTGTTTCGGTTTGGGGATGGATTGTGCGTCGGGTGGCTCTTATTTGAACAGATGGGAAATGATCACGCCTCTATCCTGGACATTTTCATTTCATATCTTCTTGATTTGATGGTCCTTCACACTCTTAGTAGCCTCGTTTCTGACCATCTTTGGGGTTGATTCTCCTAGTAACAAAAGATTATCCGATGGGATTTCTTTGAAGCTTTCTTCTTTGCAGCCTTCTTTTGATACCCCAGCTCGGTTTTCATGTTCTTTTTGGCTTATCCCTGGATAAAAACATCTTGGCAAAGACAAGTTTATTATACCAAAGTAGAGGGATTTATAAACTGAAGAAAACAAAGAACAATAAACCTTAATGTCAGCTATGGCCGTAAGAACTTCTTGTTCTTTATTTGGCTTGTTCCCACCTTGGTTTCCTGTAACTATTTCACTTCCTCTTGGACAAGACAAGCATATCAATCATGTCATGGGATTAGTAATATCATGATGATCTAGAGTGAAAGTTACCTCAGGTTTGGGCACTTGAACAATTCTTTGTTCAGATTTCGGTTTCTACTTGTGGTGTGGATTTTGATTGAGCTCATGTTCTGGGTCGGCCCTTGTGAGTTCAGTAAGCATATGGCTCTCATATGGTATCGCTGTACCAAGAATATACACGTTTAAACCAGTATCTAAAAGTGATGTTAGACACTTACCTTGGTTTGATACTTTGGTTACTGGTTTTGCTTCTTTAAACAACTTGGATTGCTTGTCCTTCTGATCCATTAGAAGGTTTTCTCTTGGTGTGTCATCTCCGTGGGATGTAGGTTCTTTAATACCTGTAATAACACTCTTGGACAAAGACAAGTGCATCATACAAGTGGTAGATGATTCATGAAAAGATTTATCAAGTATAGGACTTACCTTAGCCTTTACTTGGACAATAGCTTGCTCTGGTTTTCCTTTGGACCTGATCAAAGTGTTTTGGCCGACACTTTTACTCATCTTCATGGCCTTTGGGATGTCACTCTTCTGATCTAAGAAATGGACAATGGCGTGCCCCTGGTTTGGCTGAAAGTTGTCTTCTTTAGGAAAGACTCTTTGACCTTCTTGTGCTACAACTTTTCTTGCTTCTTTGGAACCATGAGTTAGATACCTCCTTGGGTATAGTTCTTGGATTTCATAACTTGTAAACTCTGGTGAAAACTCATATCTCATGACTTCTTTAAGAGCTCTCCACGTTTTGCAGTTTTTTCCTTTCTTTTTCGTGGTTTTAAAATATGATGAACAGCAAGAACAAAAATATGTAGAAACAAAACTTGAAACAAAAGAAACAGTTTTTATGGAGTTTTCGATTTATGGATGGAAAAAACAAATGCAAGCAAATATGAATGATGAAAGGATATGATAACCTGATTCAGGAGCTTGAGCCCTGATACCAAATGTTGCAGGCTGGAAATCAGGGTTGGAAAGATGGATGATGGAAGCTTGATGGATCGACCAAATATATGATCGGGTGGGAGATATGAATGGAATGCTAGTTGTACCTGAAACAAATGCAAACAAAAATGAATGAAATGCTTATGAATGATAAAATAAGACAGTTGAAAAGATGGGATATGATGGAATTAGGCTGCTGGTCGTGTGACACTCTCAGCCTAATCAGTTGATGATTGAAGTGGATCGAGATGGTGCTTTGCTTGCTCGATGTATATCACTCTCAAGCTTGGAAAACAAATGGGATGGAAGTGATGGTGGATTGAGGACGCCACAAGACTCTATGGAAAGGAGGCTTGATAAGTCAAGATGCTTTGGAGGTGCTTCACACACACTCAAAAGACTTAGAACAATAGTTTTGATAAAACTAGAAAAACTGAATAATTCTTATTACTTTCAAAATGGGGGTGATTTACAAAGACAAATGACTTGAGCTTATATAGGCTCGATAATGACAGACTCTAACAGTCATAAAATGATAAAATGAAAGAAATAAACTTGAAGTAAAAGTTTTGGAAGCAAAGCTTTGATGGCTCCATGGAATGTAGCCGTTAGGCTTGATTTGCTCTTGAGCCAAAAGGAAACTTGTGGAGCCTTTGTATCTGGACAGCTTCTGGAGGTAGCAACGGTCAAGAAGTCTTCTTGATATGTCTCTGAATGGCTTTGATGAAGAATATGGTCGTTGCTCCTTTGCCATAAGCCGATGAAGACTTTCCTTGCAAGTAAATGGTGTGAACGCATCCAAATAAGGAAATTTGATGGTAAAGAGAATCCGCCTGATCCTCTGGATGCTGGTGTAGCTAAGGACGTCTTGGATGTCTTCTGAATGGTCTAGAGTATCTCCTGGTTCCCATAGATAGGTTTGGACCGGACCAAATCGAATTGGTTGGAAACTTTCCCAAATTGATATCTGTTTGGCCGGTTTTAAGAAATTGATTGCATCTTGGTTTATTCAGATTGGTCAAAGAACCTCATAAATACTAAAAGCCTCATATGAATTTTAGTATTTGTTTAGTTTATATGAGGTTCTTTGGTACCAACGTACTTTATAGAAGAGAAGTAAACAAAAGAGAAAAAACATTGCTCTAATTTATAACTTAGTGAGAAAGAATAATAACAGTTTCGTTCGTCAAAAAATAAATAAATAACAGTTTCTTTAATTCCGAATGAGGTCTCAGATCCAACCAGTGCTCCTTGTCCACCACAGTATAGCTTCTCCACAATCTAATCCCTACAACTTCTTACCTACACAAGAACATCAACAAAAAAAGCACAATTCAAGTTTTCAGTAACTCAATTGAGTAGAAGCTCAAAGATATGGCTCCAAATCAACAGTCAGAAATCTCACAAGCTTAAGTTTCAATATATAAAAGCACATAAAAATCAAAACTTTACATATATTCACAAGTTGCTAAGCAGAGACAAAGAAAATTTATATTTTTACATGAAGCAGCAACTCTACGCTTGCCAAGCTTGGATCTTACATATCCATCAAAATATTCTTCCGTTACAACTCAAGCTCCTTGGCAGCTTCCATCATCGGCTTATCCAACTCAATCATCATCCTCTGCTTCGCCCCTTCAATCCTCTCGTACACCTCTCCCAATTTCAAAATCGCTCTCGCCAGCTCCCTACACGAAGATCTTTCACCTCCACTCAGATCCACATCCTCCACTCTCCGATTCTTCCTCACCACAAACCCCTATCACCCACATCATCATCATCCTCGAAAGAGCTTATACTCGATTTAGATCCGGTCGGATTCTTCGATTTCAAACTTCCGGCGGCGGTGTATTTCTTCGCCGCAACGGGACCGATCAAAAAGCAGAGACTCTCGGAGAAGCACCAAGACAAAGGAGAAGGCGAAGCTCACGCTCAAGAATCAAAAGAGAAAGGACCAAACTGCAAATATGTGTAACTTAAATAGTTTATCAGATAGAGTAAAAACAAAAGACAAGGGATGTAAACTATTTTTTTTTATATCAGTCGATCTCAAGCTCTTCAGAGGATTAGGCTCGTCGCCTGATGAAGAATAAATCTCAGCTTCACATCCTCTGCAATTTGAGGTGAGATCGACGAGTTTGGGAGCTGAGATGGCTGTTCATCGTGAGCTTTAAAGGTCACGGTAGTGAAAAGATGAACGTCGCTCACGCGGCGGAGGAAGCTTAGACACGACGATGGAGGGAGGCAATCCCAACCGGAGATCAATAGCATCCGCGTCAGAGATGACAAGCGAAGTCGCGGGTTGCCATGGCAGGCGTCAAAGTCGCTGAGACGAATAAGATAAGTGGAGAACTTCGTAAGTTAATCAGATTGAGAAGATTATTTTGAGAGGAGGATATCTAACCTTTTTATAGTCGCAGGTTCACCGCCATAAATCAGACCGTTTCAGATAGTGCGAAGAAGCACAGGCGTCACCACCATCGATCAAAGGGGAGAGACAATCTCCTTCTCTTCGTTTCGTTAGAATTAAAGTTACGCACAAATACATCATCTCTGGCCGCAAAAATATTTTATTTCTAGAGCCCAAAACGAAAACACACAAGGATCAGATAAAAGCCCATCAAACCAGTGTAAATGAAGTGCTGCGTTTTGTACGGACGGGACACATGTCAGCGCGAGAGAGCTCGACTTTCCTAGATGGAATTTTATGTGGCAGCCTCTGGAGTGAATAAACACAACTTTATATAATAAGATTTCAGAAATGTTCTATGGGTAAATTTTTGATAAGAAAAAAATATTAATGGACAAATTTGTTGTTTAGTATTTTATTTGTAGTAAGAGTTTTATAAGTAGTATGTTTTCATATGTTGGAGGGCCTATTTTAAAATTTTGTCCCAAGATCTATCGAGTGTCAAAGCCGGCCCTGAGAAAGATTAGTTGGGTGTTAAAACATTATGTAACGACCCGGTTATGCGAACCAGTTTTTAATTCATTAATTTGAATTATAATTAAACCGAACTTACCATCAATTGTGTCTAAGCCGCCGATAAGCAGTGTGATTGCGGGTGAACAAAGACATTTGTGTAAGCCGCCGACGAGCAGTGTGATTGCGGGTGCACAAAGACGTTTGGGTAAGCCGCCGACGAGCAGTGAGATTACGGGGGTACAAAGACGTTTGTATCAGTCGCCGACGCGCAGATTCTGGGAGTACAGAGATGGATTACTGTACGCCTGGAGATATACATATATCCTTATGAGGAAATGTTGCATAGAGTAGCATGTACTATCAGCGCACTGGATGTTTTATGTGGTGTATTAGACACTGTGTTTGTTTCATGCTAGAGCTAGGCCTACATGGTCGTAGTGCTATGTACTGAGTCAGCGGTTTGCGGTTTAACATCTCATACCTCACGGAGTAACTCCCCTGTTACTCACCCCTCCTTTCTTTCCCCTTTCAGGTGAGACTGACGAGCATGAGTGATTACTATCGGACTGGTGCTTTGAGAGTTTTATTTATTTCTTTTTCAGACTTGCAGTTTTTATGTTTTTATCGATATTTACGAGATTTATTATGTTATTTTGATTTACAACTTTGAAGTTGACTTTTGAGAAGTAATAAATGGAGATTTCAGACTTTTTATTTATTTAAGTTATTTCGGAAAATACGGGTGTTACAATTTGGTATAAGAGCGGAGTTCCGTCCCGGCTCTGACCCGGGATGGCGATTTGTGGGACTCAGATTTAATTGGTTTTTAGACGATTTTTAAAATATTTATGGGAATATGGGGATTTTAAAAATAAAAGTAAATAGCACCTTTATGTTTGGCATTATGTCTTGAATCGTTGGTGTTCGGTTTCGGCAGAAGTTAATTGAGTTACTATTTCTTTCAGATGCCGCCGCGTAAGAGAGTTTTTCGCACTCAGGCTGCTAGTGCTTCTCGAGAGGGTGGAGATGAGCATGTGCCGCCACTAGTTCCACCGATTGATCAGGATGCCCTTAGGCAGATGGTGCAGGATGCTGCCAGACAGGCCGCACAGGAGGCAGTCCAGCAAGCTGTCCAGGAGGCTGCTAGAGTAGCTGCACAAGAAGTGGTTAGGCAGATGGCTGCAGCTCAGCAGGGTCAGCAGATTCCGCCAGTTCAGGTTCATGGGCATCAGCAGCCCCCTATTCAGCCGGTTCCACCAGTTCAGGTTCAGGGACAGCAGCAGGCCCCCTATCCAGCATGTTCCAGGGGTTTTTCAGGCTCCACCACCACCACCACCTGTCCTTCCAGGGCAAGTTCCCGAGGTTGATGAGACGCTTATGCGAGTGATGAGACAGATGAAATCTGTGGATTTGGAGACTTTTGGGGGAACAGTATATCCTGTAGAGGCCTATAATTGGAAGCATAGGCTGGCCACGTGTCTGCAGACTATCAATTGTCCAGTGCACCTTTGCCTTAGTATTGCAGAGTTGTATCTGCGTGGGGATGCATTAGTATGGTGGGATGGAGTGCGATTGATGCATGATGGCGACATGACTTATGAGGATTTCCTCATTGCATTCGACAAGAAGTACTTTCCCAGAGAAGCGTTGCACCAGGAGAAGAATGCTTTTGAGCATTTGAGGCAGGGTACTAGGAGTGTCAGGGAGTACGAGCGAGAGTTTTGCCAACTCCGCTTGTTTGCTGGTAATAATTTCGATGCAGAGGACTTGATCAGGAGGTTCTTAGATGGGATGCGAGTTGATCTCCGCGGAAGGTGCAGTATGGTTACTTACACCAGCTTGGAGGATCTGGTAGAAAAAGCTGATGTGCAAGAGGCATGTATTGCTAAGGAGCAGAAATACTCCAAAGCAACTCAACCTAAGTCGGGAGAGAGTTCAGAGCCACAAAAGAGAACATGGGAACAGTTAGGAGCACCTAGTTGCGACAAGTGCCATCGCCACCATTTTGGAGAATGCGTCCAGTGTTTTAGTTGTGGAAGGATGGGACATGTTTCCAAGTATTGTCGGAGCAGACCAGCCGATGGTCAGGGTACTGGGCAGAATGCATCTCCAGCAACGGGACCTGGTAGTTGCTTTAATTGTGGTCAGACGGGTCATTATTTCAGAGAGTGTCCAACGAGGGTACATACTACACTTCCACCGCCGGCTAAGCGTCCGGCCATCGTCCCATGAAGATTTGCTGCAGGAGGCAACGAGGGTCGAGCCGATTGATGGTATGTATCTTTCACCTTGGTAGTTTATGGTGTATGTGTGTGCATGATGTCTTCTATGGTTATCATGTGTTTAAAAAAAAAAACAAATTTGTAAGATCAGTTTCGGTCGAGTGTAAGAGCTTCCACCTTATTTGACATGGGAGATTCACATAGTTCGGAGTGTCTGTAGCGGCCAAGCGTCTTTTTAACAAAGTTAAGTCAAGTTGAAGACATCTTATTTCTTTTGCCGGCGCAGAGAGATTTGGAGCTGTTGGTATTCATCGAGATGTATCAGTTATACTCGGAAAGAGCGGCGGCAAGTGGGCGAGCCATGGCACCCACAAGGTTCAAGAGAAGATATTCAGGGATGATGACCATTTTAATCAAAGTTTGTTGTATGAGAGACGGTTCCAGCAACAGGCATGAGAGATTGAGATTTTGATGATGATTGATTATTTGGATTTCGTTTTGATGGTATTAGACATTCGGTTTAGGATTTGAATTCGAGGACGAATTCTTCATTAGTAGGGGAGAATTGTAACAACCCGGTTATGCGAACCGGTTTTTAATTCATTAATTTGAATTATAATTAAACCAAACTTACCATCAATTGTGTCTAGTGCTAAATGGGCCCGTATAGATATATCATATATATATATCTACTTCTCCTTGAAGAAACCTAAAACATCGTGATTGTCCCAGCCGCCTCTCCTATTTGCTATTCACGATCACTGTTGGGGGTGGATTTACATCCTCCCTCAAGGCCCATTAGACAATGAGCTATGCCCATTTTATTATGATGCCCTAGGTTCTTCCTTGTATAAATAAAGAGACACATCTCTTTAGCAACGGATCTCTTCTCCCATTTTACACATTAAACACTTCTTACAAAGAATTTATAGATTTAGATTTACTTGATCACTCTTGTAATACAATCTTCGATCTATAAATTCTTTTTGATGTTCATATCTCATTTGATTCTTCAAGATTTCTCCTAAACCTCAAGAATCTAATCTTTTATTTTTAGATTCTTTTATTGTATTGATTCAACAAACATTTCAGCATAAACACCATTTTTGGATCAAACAGTTGGCGCTAGAAGGAGGGGGCTCGAGGAGAACTATCTTGAAATCTATCAAACTTGAGAAAAAATATATATATATATATATATATATATCAACAATGTCTTCTTGTTTCTTCACCAACATACGGGTTTGATTCGATGGAGCAAGAGATATTGGTCAAAGTTCGGAGCTTTCTTCAACCAACGAAAAAGCTTTGCTTTTTATGTACCCACCGATGAGCCAAAGATCCTAATAGAGCTTGTCATCTCGATCCTCATATATGCCGCCGGTGAAGCTCGCCGTCTCGATCCGCCGGTGAAGTTGAACGTGTCGTCTCCGATGTCTACTCGACGAATCTCAAGGCTCGTTCTCCGGGAGGGGGATAAAAAAGTCGATGACTTTACGCGTCTCTGGTCCAAAATTGCAGTTGTCGCCGGGGAGATCGAGCCAGAGGAGTCCTCGGGGAGAAGGAGGAGTCATGACCGATGACAGCTCTGAAAGATTGAATCGAACATGGAAGACGTCGATGGGGCTGTTGTTGCTTTCCCGCATCGGTCGAGTTCCATTCCATCCCCGCCAACGACGAGCTCGCCTGTGACTGAAGGAGAAAAGAGAAACGGTGGCGATCTGCTCCAAGTCATCTTGGCTCAGAAAGACTGCAACAAAGCTCGAGAATTGAACTCGGCGCAGGCTTGATCTCACGAGCTTGATCTTGGCGGAAATGGCCATGGTGCTTCAGTCTCGATCCGCCGGTAAAGCTTCTGGGACTGCTCTTCCGGGATTGCTCAAGCTTCTCTCCAACATCTACTTAAAATCACCAATCGTGGCCCACCAACGAGGAGCTTTCGGGTTGAAGTGGTCTGAGACCGCCATCTCGAGTTTTCACCAAACATCCATTGAGTGGGTCAGTTCAGCATCTCCGGACCAGAGGACTTCAAAGGTACGAGCTTTCCGGAGCTTGCCGACAAGGAGAACACGCGGAGTTCATCGTCTCTACTTCAAAGGTTTTCACATTCCGAGCTGGCTGTTGAGTTGCAAGAAGCTGCAGGTTCTCGATCCTTCTTGAAGGTGAAAAGGAACGTGGGAGAGCGTAGAGATCACATGATCTAGGAAAAAGCCTTCATGGCCTGCAACTACGATAGCATGGCTTGGTACGAGATCAACATCTCGTCATCAACATCTTGCGTCTTCGCAACATCTTGGTTCTTCATCAAGCAGGCGCTCGAGACAAGCTTACCGTAACCGGCACAAGCTCCTCGTCGAAGAAGACCATCTCGCCAGCCACTTGACAAATTCAAGCTCATTGTATTTTCTAGAGCAGCTTAAATGTTTGCGTACCTCAGCACCACACTACAAGAAAACAGCGGTATTCTGACGGACATTCCGACGGAAAATGAAATCCTCGGAATATCTCGAGGAATTTCCGAGGATATTCTGAGGAAACACAAAATTTGGTTTCCTCGGAAT
>NW_013617481.1:0-149 GCF_000695525.1 Brassica oleracea var. oleracea | reverse complement strand
ATTTTGGTGCAGAAAGGACGCCAGACGTCGGTGGACATGAGCGTTTTCCGGTAGATGCTGTTGGAGACCTACATAGCTGGCACAAAAAAAGTATTTTATGGAATCTGCAATACTGGGAGGATCATCTGCTAAGGCATAATTTAGATGTC